>NC_092512.1:56111359-56251359 GCF_047511675.1 Marmota flaviventris | reverse complement strand
TAATTAGGCCACAGCTCCTACAACCCAATCATTTCACTTCCCAATATTCCTGCATTAACCTAGGAGCTGTTGGGGGACACCTCAAATACAAACTATTTTAGTTAGCTTTGTGTTGCTGTGACCAAAAGACATAACAAAAAAATCCGAAGAGGAAAATTTTATTTGGTGCTCCTGGTTTCAGAGGTCTCAGTCCATAAATGACCAGCTGCATCGCTCTGGGCCCAAGGTGAGGCAAAACATCATGGCAGAAGGGTGTGGAGGAGGAAAGTAGGTGAGGACACTCCCCTTACCAATGACAAAATAAAAAAACCCCAAGGTATACCTCCAGGAGTCTACCTCCTCCAGCCACACCCTACCCGTCTACAATTACACACAGTTAATCCATATTAGGGGTTTGTCAACAGATTAGGCTAAACCTCTCATAATCTAATAATTTTACTTGTAAACCTTCTTGTATTGTCTCACACATGAGCTTAGAGGGACACCTCATATCTACACCATGATACAAACTCTAACATAGGTATAACTATTTTTCTCTCTTTGAAAACTTTTTACTGGAATTAAGGGAAGTTAATGGAAGACAAAGAGTAATGACTACATAATCTTCAGGGGCCCCTACAAAATGAAATACAAGCTCCTTGTTAACCAGCCTGGAGATAGAGCTAAGTTGGTAGAGTGCTTGCCTCACATGCACAAGGCCCTGGTTTCAATCCCCGGCACCGTTAAAAAAAAAAAAAAAGCATTACAGTTTTCAAGATGGTGTCAGCAGACCATTAAACTGAGTGGTGGACCTTTCTGAGCAGAATCCAACAGACCTATGTAGGTCACAAATCCATGAAGCTGGCGTGTCAGTTGATTTTAGATTCTTCCCTTTCCTTTGGTTATGTCTACATTTTGGTAGACTTACATAATACCTGCTATAGGAAACAAACATCTAATCTAGGATGGCCTTTTTAATGATATTTACTAAGACAGCCAGTATTTCTGACCCTTCATCGTTGATCCAAGCAGGTCACCTCATTCTCATTCATCTGGCCATTCTCCCATCTGCCTCTGCCGTTCTAGTACATGAGGGAAAAGCTTTGTCTACCCAAGAACTACATGCATCCCTGCTCTCAACCCCTCAAATCTATCTAGGAGCTCTCCTCCCCTTAGGACTGTGTTTGGGGGTTGGGAAACATGGTACCTTATTTATGAGGATCTATAACAGCTATGTACTTCCTTTCTATCCACCTACTCCACATTACCTATCATAAAGGATTCTTACTTTGTCCCAGGTCATAGAGGAGATTTGCCTTGTATTTAAATTTTTTCTATGCCCTGAGTCTTCTGCATTTTATCTTCAATGCTCAAACAATGGAAGCCAGCATGGGGTTCCCTTCTCTCTTCATTCAGCCTTTGTCATCTGCTGAAATATAGAACATCCAAGAGTAAAGTTATCTTAATAAAGGAGAAATTATGAAGGGGGTGGGGGAATGAGAGTGAAAAACTAGGAAGAAAAATAATAGCTGACAATTTAAATACACTCTCTAGCTACCTATGACATTCCTAAGGTTGGGAAGAATATATGTGTGAACCTCCCAGAGAGCAGTGACCTCACCACCTCCCCACATACCCAAGTGAGAAACAATGTTTATTGCCTTAATTATCCCTTCATGTTTATAAAATCTGAATGAAGTATACACGGAACAATCACTTTGTGGCAGACAGTGTTCTTAAATGCTTTACATTTCCTTGTTTACTCATGGTACCTGATTTATTCTAAGAAGCCTACTAAGCTAGCAGAATTATTGTTTCTATTGTGCAGATTCAGAGTTGAATTACAGAGATGCTAAGGGACTTCTTACAGTCACACAGTGAAGGAATCACGGATGCAGAAGTAGGACTCAGTTCAGAAGATTTCAGAACCCTCCTTCAATCCACTATTCGCTCCCACTTTTCCACACAGGGTACAGATTTTGACTTGATGTAATTCCCATCTTTATGTATTAGGGTAATGTGGAATCATATTGCACAAAGCTCATTTCTACCAAATTGTGAGAAGGCCACCTCTACTTCCTCTCTGCTTCCTCTTCCAAGTACTCACAAAAAGAACAGGGATTCTCTCTCTCTCTCTTGCCCTTTCTTATTTTTTTTTAAAAGAGAAAATGTAACAATTTCCTTCAGCCTTAAAATAATATTTTAGTGTATTTTCTAATTGATATGATATATTGCACATATAGCAGATTTTTATTAGCAGTTATTAATATAATACCCTACCACTA
This sequence comes from Marmota flaviventris, assembly GCF_047511675.1. Lineage (NCBI taxonomy): Eukaryota > Metazoa > Chordata > Mammalia > Rodentia > Sciuridae > Marmota > Marmota flaviventris. Next base: position 56,249,095 of record NC_092512.1, on the reverse strand, counting down.
CTAAGAATAGTAATAAAACCAACAGTAATACTTATTATATACATTTATTATTCTAAAGTTTTCATGTATGTCAATCCGTTCTCACAAAACAGTTCACTTATTATAAGAGCTTCCTATGCTTTGACATGAAGGACACTTACATCCGGGGAGACCCCTCCTCAGGATCTTCAAGAGTCTCTGCTCCTTGTTGGTTATAACTTTCCTTTTCACCAGAAGAGAGGAACTGGGTCACGCATTCAACAAAATTCATATTCATAATGGAAATTTTGCTCTATGGTTAGTCTCTTAAACAACAATTCATACAGAGCATAGCTAAGAAATTAATTGGACCAAAACTATGTATTCAATCATTTTAACTTTCAGTTTCCTAATTGTGGCTGTATTGAAGAGGGGGAATGGGGAACATGGGCAGCAAATGTCAGAAAGACACATGTAGGACAAAATTGAAAATGGAATTGTGCTGGACTGGCACCCCTCTGAAAATGTCCCCAGGAGACCAGAACCCTGGAGCAACAGAGCTCCCTCAGCCACAGGCTCACCCCCTGGTAGAGAAACTTAATGGAGAATGTGTTAATGCATCAAGAGAGCACAGCCTTGACTTCCTAATCTGCACTTTGCACTGCAGGCATCTGCATCTCTTCATGAGGTAACCTTGAAAATGAATTGCTCCCTACCACGATGACGCTGGTGCTTGCTGTGTGGGGATGTATGTTGTGAAGGGGGAGAGTTAAAGGTCTCTCTTCTAGGGGTGGTGGAGGAAATCTGGATTTGTATCCTCATAACACACTGTGAACAGTATTTTTAAGAAATGGCCTGTTTTTAGAAGTTGCTAAGGGTACAGCAAAGTTTCTCTTCAAGAAAGGAGACTTGGAAATCTGTTAAAGATATAATGATGTGGTGTTTCATTCATTCATTGATTTAAAAACATTCATGGACCATAACAAGAATATGGGCACTTTTCCATAGAAATTTTTCCAGTTTCTATTTGTTCAATTTTACTTTTTTTAATTTGAAAGCTGCACGAACTCTGAATATGGGAAATATGAACATACAACTAGTTTTCTTGGGATTTCTGTGGTTCTGTCTCTTGCTCTGTGTTATTATTAAGAGCATCTCTGACACTCTTGAGTGGAATTCTAGTTGGGATATTAAGTGAATGGCCACTTTAGAGTAAGAGATTCAACATTATGCCCAACAGCTTTCTGCAGAAGCAGAACTGCTCTTTAATCCTCAAAAGTCTGCTCTCAAGTAGCAGCAGTTTAATATAAAAATATGTCATCACTATCCTTCTTCTGGTTCATTTTGTTCCTTCTTTCTCTGATCCCTAATTGCCCCTCTGTTTCCCAGTTCCTTGACTTGGGTATTCTGCTCTGCATCTTTCTATCCTTTCACTCAAATCATCACCGCATTTTAAAAAACAGACCCATGTCCCGACTCCATAGCCTAACTCAAGCTAGTTCTGAGCTAACTGCTATAATGATCACAAAGTTTCCAGTGGGGTTACATTAAAATAAAAGTTCACTTTTCACTCATGAATTAGTTCTACATGAGCACTCTTGGTCTGGTGCTTCTTTGGGGGCAATTATTTTCTAAATGTTGACTCAAAAGAATTCTTTCGTCTTATGGCTTCACTGTCTCCCAGAATCAGAGTTTCCTTCGCTCTCAGCCAATAGAAGAGGACAAATGACAGTGGGGCCAGAACTAAAGTATCATGGGGTTCACCCACCAACAGTCTATTGGCAAAATGTAGACAGATTAAACTACACATATCACCAGTTGAGTTTGGTTCTGTGGCTGGCTAATATCTTCTACGTGGTCCTCCAGTACCAATTTTCTTCTTTCTCACACTCAGAGAACATTTTTTCCCCTCCTGATGGGAGATAACATAAAGTCACATTCAGTTCCTGTATTCATTTCAAAGTTCAGGGTTTCTGAGGGATAAGTCCTTCCTGCCAGGTTTAGAGGTGGATATTTGTGATCCAATGTCACACGGAGTAGAACACAAATCATTTATACCTCGCACCACAACACCACAATACCCAATATACAGAGGAGAGGCATAGATAAGAGAGCCATACTAAGCCACTTAGCGAAAGGAAGAATGGGAAATTCTGAAATCCAGTTAGATAGACATCAAGAAGAGCTTCTATCCTATAGAAGAGTTTGTTCCTTCAGTAGACTCTCATCCGTTTTCTGGGAGAAAATCCCTGTCCCTCATTCCTTGTGAATTTTGACTCTGCCCTCAAGGGGGCTCAGCCTTGAGGCCATGTTTTATGGTGATTTTTCTGTATCTTAAAAGGACATAAGGATATAGATTCTCCTCGGGGAATACATTGTTTAGTAGCCTGTTTCTTTCATAGTTTTCTGATCTGTTTGCTTCTACTCAGTTCACTGTAACCAGTCGACCCAATGTTATTTTCTACATGTAATTTTCATGTAGAAAATAAGATATTTTCCCTGTTTTCCAGCCCATTCCAGTTTTTCCTCCTCCCCTACCCCTTCTTTTTCTCTCTCCCTTTCTCTTTCTCTCTCTCTCTGAACTTAATGGTAATTACCTTGAGGCAGTCTGAAGGAAAATGCATGTATAGAAGATAATTAATCTTCCATTTGCCACAATATGGCATTAATAGTTCCCAACCCACTATCTTATTGTTATTACATAAGGGCTAGAAATACTTAGGTTTCCCAACCTCACAAAGCCCCCTATTTCTGAATCATTTTTTTTCTCCCTTTCAGTATTGTTTGAAAACTGGCTAATTCTTTCCTGAGCTCAACTCTTTCTTCAGATATTTTGCTAAAGGCAAAATAAGCCACATATTCTAATACGTTCTTCTGAACCACCTCTACTAGAAACAAACTCATTAAGGAAGTCTGTCCTCCAAATGATTGCAGGACCAGTTCCCTATGTATTTTTAATTTGCATAACAAGGAGTCTCAGCTTCTCAGCTTCTGCTATTTCAGTCCTCCTTGCCCACTAAGTCAACATCAGGGAGGTTATTGTTATGGTGGAACCCAATTTTGAGATATGTATTTCTAGGCTCGTCAAGAAACAACTGGAAAATTCCAGGGGCTGATGACCATAAAGACTTATTTTTAATTCCCTCAGCAGCCTCAGTATCTGTGATCATGATGAATTATCTGTCCTAAGATTTACTTCTTAAAGAGATAATTCAGGGATTCAAAATATTTTCACTGTGTAGAGTCATCATCTCCTGGGGATTTAGAATCATTTGTTTCCAGTTTCGTGGGTGAGTATTTCAGAAAAACCTGGTGTGTCTGGAAGAATATCACTTCATTTTGCTTTTATCTCATTGGCCACAACTTGTCTCAGTCCCCCACTTAACTGCAAGTAGAGCTGATAAATATCATTGAGTTAGGAAGAAAAGGAAGCGGAGAGTACCAGGTGTCAGTTACTGCTTCTCAACTCCAAATTGATACTCTGGTACTGCAAAATGAGCTTTGCCATAGATGTTGCAGTTGGAGAAGGACTCCTTTTCCTGTCTTGGTGTGATGAATTTTGTTTTGTCTCTTTATTCTATTGAACAACCCCTTAATGCTTGTGTGTAATAACATCCAGCAGTCCTGTGACCCAGCTTCACTTTCTAGGGTATACAGTTCTTCAATAATCTTGTAGCCCAAGCACAGTACTGGTGAGTCACCCAAGATCCTGGTGTGTGTGCCATACACTCACACCTTGCATTGACAGAAACACCTAACTCTTTCTGAACACTCACCTGCCAGTCTCAGATGACCAGAATCACTATGGATTGCTGTCACCTGTTTCCATTTGTCTGTGAAGCAACTCCAACCTGAGCAAGCCAGCAAATGTCTCCACCATCCAGTTGGCTGCAAACACGCTTCTCTGTTAAATTCTAAAACCTAGGCTTTAGGGATACAAAGTGCTCTTCTTTGAGCACTATCTCTCAGTTCTAGAATGTCCTTATAAATAGATTCTCTTTACATGCTTTTTTTTTTTTTTTTGGTAGTGCTGGTGCTAGGGATTGAACCCATGCATGGGTTCAATGCATGGGACCTTGTATGCATCAAATGCATGTTCAATGCATGGGACCATGTATCCAACTGAGATACATCCCAAGCCCCCATCTTTACATCTTTATAGTTATTCTCTACCATAATTTAACAATTCTGTGTAATAATCTTCCCTTGTTGAGATGATTGTATGGTTTTTGCCTTCTTGGTTGGATCCAGGCTGTTACATTGGATTTGGTGATTATGAAGCAGTTTCTATCCTAGCCTGAGTCACACACATGAACTCTAGACTGTTTCTGTCAAGCTCTATAGCACAAAGCATATTTCATGGACAAGAGAACTGACACCCAGGTCTTCTGATTCTAAATCAATAAAAGCGATAGAAATCATACAGGACAAGGCAAGTAAAATTTTCAGTAGAAAATTCAAGTACAACAATATTATTTCTAAAGATATTGTTTCCTCGCTGAAGGTATTTAGAATGATAAAATAAATTATGCAACATTAAACATAAAATAGTTATGTTTAAATATTGAAAATACATTACCTTGACACTGCCAGATTTAGCAGACCTAAAATTAAATAAATGATTTTTCTCATCCATTTCTCTCTGTGTATAATGTTTTTTATTGAGACATAATTCAAATACCATAAAATTGAATTTGAAAGTGTATAATTCGTTGGTTTTTAGGATATTCACAAAGTGTGTTAGTATCACCATTATCTAATTATAGAATACTTTTATTACCTTACAAAGTAACCCATACCCATTAGCAGTCACTCTCCATTCCTCCCTCCTCCCAACAGCTGGTAACCACTATCCACTTTTTTTATGTGTAGATTTAACTGTTCTGCACAGTTCATATAAATGGAATCATACCATACATGGTCTTTTGTGTCTGGCTTCTTTCATTTAGCCTCACACCTTCAAGGTTCATGCATGATGTAGAATGTTGCATACTATTTTTAATGGTCAACTTTTATAATCAACGTATATAAGCATACATAAAAATCTATCCCCATATTAGGATAGGCATCTAGTTTTTATTTTTGTAAAGCAAAGAGAAAAACTATGAGTAGAAAAGTAAAAATCTCATGTTTTCATCAAATTCTGAATGCAAGCAAGAAAGAAAGTGAAAAATACCTCCAATCCTGCCTTTTAAATTCCCTCTCATAGTATACTGCTACTCATAATCAACACTTACATAACACTTCAGAATTTCAACACGTTTTTATGTTGAATGCCAAAGGTAACACCTACTGCAGGAATTATATGCTGTGCTTTAATTCTAGGAGACTGTAGGAATAGTATAAATAGCACCACTATTTTTTTTTAGTTGTTAGTATCACACATCCTAAATATATGTTAATAAAACCTCTAGTGTTTCTGTGAAAATGCTTCTGTGAATAGAGATTGGCAAAAACTGAGAGAGGAGCTTACTTCTTGTTTTTCTTTTTCTTTTTTTTTTAAAGAAATTCTTAAAGATGGGTTAACCATGAACATTTTCTAAATGAGCAGCATGATCTAATTTTACTTAGGAGAGTTCTGTAATCTAAGAGGGGAGAAGAGATGTGAGAGGCAATACCATCATCAAAATCATATCTACATTCAATGTTTTTTTTTCCAACCCTATCATCTGAGGTGCCAAAAGCAATTATTCTTCAGCACTAATAAAATTCTAGTCTATGTTCAGTAAGAATTGTTGCAAAACTCCTCTGAGATATGAAGTAGGAATATTATTACAGCTGGAGAAAGAGATGATGGTAAGTTAAGTGACTTGCCCAAGAAGACACAATAAATCAGATGTAGGCTTTGGGAATAAACCTTGACTTCCCTGTAAGACTTTTTTCTGTGATACCATGTGCCCTTTCTGAGCCACTGGAAGTTTCCTCGTTAACCTTGCAGTTAATCTTCATGTTTTATAAGACCTTTTCCAAATACATAAATAAAATCTTTTTTAATATGATTTCTTAGGCAATGTAAATTAAAGAAATCCACTCCTAATAAAGACCAGAGAAAATGTACTTTAGTCATAAGATATAGGAAACCCAGTGACTTAGACTAATGACTTCCATCTGCCCCTAGTAACTGATCTGGGGTTATCACATGGACTCACATATTACCCTTATTATTTGGTCCTGATACATAAATATGTTAAGACTACTATCTAGACTTTTTCAATAATGGGAGCAATATGTGGAATATAATATGAACTCCAAAGTCGTCTTAGTGAACTGCAAGCCAGGAAAGATAATGATTCTTCACAATGTTAAAGATACTTTTTCAAAAATTTTATTTGTCATGTTCTATGTGGTAAATTGGACATCTAGAAACTAAGAGGCAACTGTATTTCACAAGATGATTGTTATAACAAGATATCTGCTCCCTAGCTACTATCAGCTCTACTAGGTGATTCTTAGATTAGCCTCATTGTGCTCTTCTGTGTCTCAGAAGAACAGACACATCTCTTAAGATGCATCCATGCAACTTCCATTATGCTTCCTAATTTGAATTTCCCACCTCTGTGTATAAAACAAATATGCAATCACTGTTCCTTAAGTACCTTAGCTACACTCTTTTAAGACAATAAGTTCTTTATTGTTTTCCATCCCAAGACCCACATGTAAGTGGCTGCATTTTCCCTTTGAATTGAATCTACTTCTTAGGTCCTAAGCCCAGAGATATAAACAAATTTAGTTTGTATTACTTGGCATTTGCAAAAGTACTCCTGACTTGATCATAAGGATAATAACCTTTTGCATCATTAAAGTGTTATAATTAACATCTCAATATGAAAAAAACTAATAAAAGTTTTCTAGGACATTTTAAGAGGTTTGCCCAAGAATTTGTAAACTCTAGATTAGAGGCAACAGGAAATTGAGAAACTGAAGGATCAATTACCAGGATGCCTTATTATATTTATATATATTGAATATAAGGAACAAGGAATCCTACCTGTCATGCAAAAAAACAACAGATGAGCATATATATATGTATATATACACACATATACATACACCTGTAGGATCATATACATATATATAATTATATCATATAAAAATGTGTGTATGTATGTAATATATATATATATATATATATATATATATATATATATAAAAAATGTAAATATATAACAAATATATTTATTGTGTTATGCAATTGTCAGACTGGAGTCTGAAATCCACAGGGCAGACAGGCTGGAACTCAGGAAGAGTTGATATGGCAATCTAGGAGCAGAATTGCTTCCAGAGAAAACATCATTTTTTGTTTGTAAGGCCCTCAAAAATCAGGTAAGTCTCCACCCAGGTTATTGAACATCATTTCCTTCACTTAAATTCAACAGGTTATAGATGTTAATCACATTTTAAAATGTCTTCATAGCAACTCTTATATTAGTATTTGAATAAATAACTAGGATTATAGCCTACCCAAGTTAACACATAAAATTAACTACCACAGCCCACTCCTTGACAACTTGGCTCTGAGTACCTGTGCATATTTATATGCACACCCCAAACCATATTTATAACAAAATAAGGAAGTAACACTAATAATAATTACAGTCATCAATTTTGAAACTGGTTATGTGGTCATAGTTTTATTTACACCTGCTTTCTCCTACTACCTATTATTTATTTTCTTTTATTTTATGAATTACCTCAACTGGTTATCATTCTTTGCTGGGTGGGAAAAAACAAATCTTCATTTCTGTAGGGTCTAGGTCATTAGTAGTTCTATCTGAATTGAACTATTTTAACTTTCCATATGTAAATAAGATACCAGCAGAATGTAAGTTCATGAAAACAGAAATTAAATTTTGCTAGGGAGTCACTTAGCACAATAGTGGGTGGCACCATTCCTACTCCCACTCTTGATTCCTATCTGTGGAATAAGCTGTAGCACAATGAAACTCTGAATTAGAGCACATAAGTCTTCAGGAATAAAATCACTCCAGCTCTGCAAGGAGGTATCCAATGTGTACTGTAACTGGGTCCTCAAAAGGCCATTTCAGGGTTGGGGTTGTGGCTCAGTGGTACAGCACTGGCCTAGCACGTGTGAGGCACTGGGTTGGATCCTCAGCACAAAATAAAATAAAATAAAATAACCCAATCAATAAATGGGCCAAGGACCTGAACAGACACTTCTCAGAAGATTATATACAATCAATCAACAAATATATGAAAAAATGTTCATCATTGCTAGCAATTAGAGAAATGCAAATCAAAGCTACTCTAAGATTTCATCTCACTCCAGTCATAATTGTATTATGAATACAAATAGTAAGCGTTGGTGAGGATGTGAGGAAAAAGCACACTCATACACTGCTGGTGGGACTGCAAAATGGTGCAGCCAATATGGAAAGCAGTATGGAGATTTCTTGGAAAATTGGGAATGAAACCACCACTGGACCCAGCTATCCCACTCCTCAGTCTGTACCTAAAGGACTTAAAAACAACATACAACAGGGACACAGCCACATCAATGTTTACAGCAGCACAATTTATGATACCTAAACTGTGGAACCAACCTAGATGCCCTTCAATAGATGAATGGGTAAAAAATATGTGGCATATATACACAATGGAATATTACTCAGCAATAAAAGAGAATAAAATCATGGCAGTTGCAGGTAAATGGATGGAGTTAGAGAAGATAATGCTATGTGAAGTTAGCCAATCCCCAAAAAAACAAATGCTGAATATTTTCTCTGATATAAGGAGGTTGATTCATAGTGGGGTAGGCAGGGGGAGCAAGGGAGGAATAGACGAATTCTAGATAGGGCAGAGGGGTGGGAGGGGAAGGGATAGGGCATGGGGTTAGAAATGATGGTGGAATGTGATGGACATTAATATCTAAATTACATGTATGGTGTGAATTGGTGTGAATATACTTTGTATACAACCAAAGATATGAAAAATTGTGCTATATATGTGTAATATGAATTTTAATGCATTCCACTATCAAATATAAATAAAAGATTCAAATAAATAAATAAATAAAATTACAATGGAGACTTTTAAAAAAAGGCCATTTCTCATTCTGTCAAGTCACCTGCTTCAACATAATGGGATACATGATATGACCAGTGTAGTCCATCACTGTGGGCCCATTGCCTCACTTCATCCATTGTAAAGGAAGTTCTTTGATCAGTTCAGTATCATTGTAGAACATTTGGTAATGGATAAGGTATTCAGAACATCCATGAATGGTAATTGTGACAGAAGATTTGTGTTCAGAGAAGGCAAATTCATAGGCAAAGAAAGTATCTATACCAGGAAACTAAACCTAAATTATATACATTTATCCTCCAAGCCAGAGATAATAAGCTGATACACACAGTAAAAAAATCATATTGGCCACTGAGGGCAGATATACAGCAGCAAAGTCTGCGCGAACTTTGAATGAACACATTGTCTTTGATATCTAGTAAGAACTTATTTCTTTAACTTATACTGCTGATAATAAACTGCAGAAGAATTATTGTTTTTTTATCTGGAAACTATATTCTATTACCTTAAAATTAATTGCAGAGTCAAGTAGAAATTCCCCAGTACCTAAGAGATGCTCAACACAAAAAAAATTTTAAAGAAAATAAGGTTTATGTCAAGAATTATTTCTCATTTCAGAATGTAGTCAGACAAATAACTTTTATTGAAATGTTTATGTAATATTGCAATTCTCATCTAAAAAATAAGAATAATAGCTATTTTGTGTGCTTCTCTCCTTTTAGTGGGATTAAATGGAGAAATGTATTTAAAGCATTAATATCAGCACACAAAACATAGACACTGATTAAGTTCATTACAACAGAAGGTATCAATACCCACCTGTTTTCACAACAATTATGTGAAGCAGTTTATAATTAGTCATATTTCATAGCTGCGGAGACTGAAATTAAAAGAGTTAAAATTGCCTAAAAGTTGAACTTGAGGAGCTGACCATAATTAAGGTTGTACTCCCTTCAAATAATATTTACTGTAGATAAGTTATGCATATGTGTGTGTCTGTGATTTCAAAACAAATACATATTTATTGTAGAAAAATTTAAAGGCATAGAAGCCCACAGAAAAGAAAATTTACTACCATTGTCTTTATATTTTTATGTATAAATTGCATATGAGTATAGATAATAAAATTCAATAATAATTATACTAATACTCAACTTTACAGAATCCTTTTATGAGTCAGGGGTTCACATAGATTAAACCATTTAGCTCCTACAAATACATGGAGGCCAAACACACTTCTTATCTCCCTTGGTCAATGAGGAAACAGAGGCCCAGAAAGATTAACAAGCTTTTCCAAGATCACTAAGCTCAATGGTTGAGGCAGCTCACTTGCAGGATGGCTGGACAATAGTACCAGCACCTTCAATCACTGGACTGATAACCACAATACGGGTGTACCTTCTTATACCAAAATCATGCTGCACACTTCATTATAGTGGAACTTTTCACTAAAACATATGATGCTACTAACGTTTCATGTCATTAAATGTACTTCTACATGTCGATGTTTATTGGTACAACTTAAAAAGTGAACCATTCTTTACTTCACCAATTATATACTGCTGGATGCCTTAATGGTTGCCCTTAATTTTATGAATCATCTGGGCTGGCTAAGATATGACCAAATATCTGGGAAACATTATTTCTGGTTATGACTGTAAGGGTATTTCCAGAAGGAATTAATTATCAAATCAATTTGTAGACTGAATCAAGAATATTGTCCTCACAAAGGGAGTGGGCATTATTCAATCTATTGAGGAGCAGAAAGAAGAAATGCAACTTTGCTCTCATATGAGGCTGAGACATCAGTCTTCTGCCTTCAAATACCTGCATCCTACTCCCTGTAGATGGTAGGTCCTGGGACTTCTCAGCTTCCATAACCAGGTAAGCCAATCCCTCACAACAAACCCCTTTCTGTATACTTCTCTCAGTTCCATTTCTCTGGAGAACCTAACTAATACACTCTTATACACATTAAGTAATCTGAATTTATAATTAATATTAAGTATGTCTTTCCCCTTCTCTTGTCATATGCCTGTCCAGGAGAAGGAGCATAGACACTGCCAGCCTCCCAACACATCCACCCTGCAACACAACTCAAGGCTTCTTCCAAAATTCTCTCTGAACTGCTAGAGATTTGTACTCAAGAATTTTCCTCACATATTGCAATGAGATTAGAGATCTGTTTGTTAATTTTACTTTGTGAGAAATATGGCTATCATAATTAATGCCTATGGAAATCAGTTTTTAAAGAATAAGGTTTAAGGGGCTAGGGGTGTGGCTCAGCGGTAGAGTGTTCGTCTAGCATGTGCAAGGCCCTGGATTTGATCCTCAGCACCACATAAAAGTAAATAAATAAAATAAAGTTATTATAAAAAGAATAAGATTTAAAATATCAAAAAAATGAATGATTACTTTATTTTTTCAAATACAATGGAAGATAGATGTAGGGGACATCATACTATGGGAAAGAGTTTTGGACTAAAATCTGGAAAGCCATCCCTAGGAGTTTTCTTATTTGATCTTGATTTCGTACCTTCAAAGTATTTGAAGACAAACTTCAGGACATGGCACCATCTAGATGCTAAAATATGTTTATTTGTATTACCAGTACTCAGCCACTTCATGCACAGATACCCAGAGCCCTAAGTTCCTTTCAGCATGGTAGTAGTCTCTGAGGCCAGACATTGAGGAATTAAAGGAGGCTAGGGTGCAGAGACAGCTGGAGATAATCACTTACAATCAAAGGACATGCAGAAATGGCAGGGTGAGGTGTCTGCCTGGCTGGATTATAGGAGGCATCCACGCAGAGGCAACTGGGATTAAATACTAGTAAGGGAATTTTTCATTATTTTGATCTTATTTTAAGACCTAAGGTAGAGATTGTGATTGGTTTGAACCTGGTCTAGAAGTCCAAAGGTAGACATTTCTTTCATAAACAGCATGAGTTCTTTTGTCCTGTAACTGGGATGTAGAAAGGATGTGTTAGGGCCAAAGGGCTTTGTGTATTAAACACAAGATCAAGTTTTACTCCTAAAATTCTGCAGCATAATTGTGTACTCCCAACAGGAGCAATTAATCTGAAACCCTGTAGATCTGACTTCTTTCTTTGTATTCTTTTCCCTAAAATCTCTACATAAAACATTCTGACTTTCAACTTTTTTCATCAATTCACTTTTTCTACAGTCCTAAATTATATTTCAGCAACTGCCATTTCCCCTCATAGGTCCAAGATTCATGAGGCAAATAAATATTTCTTCAGTGAGAAGTGTATTGTAGCCAGCACTATTTTAAGGAGATATCAGATCTCTGAAGTCTTTAAATTGGATTTTCTTCTCAGATACCTATTTTTTTTCCATTTAATAACACACATAAAATGGATTCACTGCATTATATTCAGTACCTAAACCTTGACTCATGGAGAAACCTTTGCTTGATGAACTCCAATCCAAAACTATGATCACTCTTCTTTTTGATTTATCTATAGTGTTAAGAAATAAGCTCTAAACTTTACAACATTGGACACTTTATCAGGTAACCACAGAATTAAGCATACCGGGCAACTTGAAAGAAGAGATACTTTCTTCAAAGCTGATGGCATTAGATGTTACAAGATAAAATGGAAAAAAAACACCTCATGTACAAATGCCTGGGGCAAGACTTATACAACCAGCATAAATGACAGCTTTTTCATTTATGATCTGGAATTTGTGGGGGGCAAAGCTCCATGGTGGAAGTCAGAAACTTTATACACAAAAGCACCGTCAGAGCCGAAGCTGTGTCTCCCTTCCTTAGAAACTGTCAATGGTTCCCCATTGCTTACAGGATAAGTCCAGATGCCTTAGAATTCACAGCAGCTCTTTATGTGTGTTTCAGATCAGCCTCTGCTGCCTCTCCTTCCCATTCCTGTCTTTGTCCCGTATGCCTGTGCTCCATCTAGCCCTTAAAAATGCCCTTTGTGTTCTTATCCTTGAACTTTGGATTTTGCTGTATCTTCAAATTCAGATATCCTGCCTTAATTGCACAACTTGAAATTTCTATGCCGCCTTTAAGGACAGCCTCAGAAATCTTTTCTTTTTCCTAGCCCACACCCTTAAACTAAGGGTCTTGTGCTTCTAACCTCTCTTAGCAAATACAAACCCACTCTTCCTCCATCTTGTGTTGAAGAATTAATTGATCACTGATACATGCATAATAGCTTGAGCATCTCCCTATCCTTCATTTGCTCGATAATTCAGGTATTATTTCATTCATGGATTATTTATGAAGTGTGTAGGGAGTCTTTTCTGCTGAATGGTGGTCAATAACTGCTCCAAATTCTGGGAATTAAGCAGTAAACCAGAGAGACAGAGACTGAGGATCTCAGGGCTAACAATCTAGCTACTTACCTTAAATTTCTTTTCTTTTTTTCTTTTTAATGTGGTGCTGAGGATTGAACCCAGTGCTTCACACATGCTAAGCAAGCACTCACCACTGAGCCACAACTCCAGCTGTTTACCTTAAATTTCTTTACATTTTGTTATGATTAGCCACTTTCCCATCTGCTAAGGGGAAACTTAATAATAATCTTTGAATCAGCAAGGCTGTGTAGTGTGGTTAATATTTGTGAACATATTCATCTAATTTGATTTGTTCCCAAAACAGCTTTATTACTGATATGGTTTGTATATGAGGTATCCCCCAGAACACTCACGTGTCAGACAATCCAAGAAGGTTCAGAGGGGAAATGATTGGATTTTGAGAGTCTTAACCCAATCAGTGAATTAATCCCTAATTGGATTAACCGAGTGGTTACTAGAGGCAGGTGGGGTGTGGCCAGAGGAAGTGGTTAATTGGGGGCGTGGCTATGGGGTATATATTTTGTATCTGGAGCTGGAGTCTCTCTGCTTCTTGACCACCATGATGTGAGCTGCTTTCCTCCTCTACCCTCTCCCGCCATGCCATGATGTTCAGCCTCACCTAGAGCCCTGAGAACGGAGCCTACCTTCTTTGGACTAAGGCCTCTGAAACTGTGAGCCCTCAAATAAACTTTTCCTCCTCTACAGTTGTGCTGGTCAGATCCTTTAGTCACAGCAGCAAAAAAAGCTGACTAAAACACTTGCCTTGTGTAAAATTTCTCTTAGAATCTCATAACAGCCCCGTGAGGTGGGCCCTCACCGAGAAGGCAAGAAACTACCTCTGATGACAGTTATTAGGTAGTGGAGTCAGAAACTGAACTCAGGTATGTGTGACTCCCTGAGTAAAGAGAGTGAATGAATGAATGAATGAATGAATGAATGAACTCAACGTAATAGAAAGTGGTCAGTTCTTCAGTGCTCCACGTATGATGGATAGGGAGTTGTTGCCTACCAAAATACTACAAAAGGAGCACAAGTCTCTATTCTTGGTATGGAGGAGAGAGCGGGTGGTTCATAAGCTTGAAGAGTTTGAAGCTTACCCTAAAAATGTCTCTTCTGTGTACTTCACCACTACACCCGGATCTCCTTGGGCATGTTACTCATGTTTTACTTATGGTGATTTACTCATGTTTCACCTTCTTTGTAAAGATGATTTCAGACTGCCTTACAAAGGAATGGTTTTAACCAGATTTAGTAATGAAATCCCTGTTTTTCTCACCCTGGGTCTTGCTCTCCAGTTTTCCTGGGGTGAGAAGTTGCTCTTTTTCCTCTTAGGGGCTGCAGTGGAATGTCAGCCCGTGTGGCTTTCCCCAGGGATGCATCCTGGCGACCACCCCTTGGTCTCCTGGGGAGGTAGCCTCAAGCTGCTCTGAGAGTGACTGATCATCTTTGAAATTCCTCCCACTGTCCCACCCCTCAAAGCCACTTTCATTACACATAATTTTAACATCAAACCGTGACAAATAGACTACCTATAGTTGGTAAAAAGTCTTTTCAATGTTTTCTCCTTAATGCTGCTTCAGACATTTAGAAACTTTATTTACATTTAAAGCTCTTCAATGTAAATAGTGAAGAGAAGGAACCACATGTACTAAGCCTGAAGGCTGAAAGAGTTGTTATGACTGGATGTTAAATGTGGGCCTGTTTTCTGACAAGTTGTGTAATTTCATCAAAAAAAAAAAAAAAAAACCCAGTGGGGAGACTTTTATCATTCCTCTTGGACTCACTATTTTTTCTTAGACATAATACTAACATAATATGAAGAAATCATATACTAATATTGAGAACTAATTTCTCCAATTTTGCTTATAAAAATGGACACAAAAAGTTCTGACCACTTCCTTGGAATGGTTGATTATTGATTAAATATAGATTTCATTTGCATTGTTGATATTATCGTCTTTGCCTTTAACTTCCCTAACGTTATGTTTTAAATATAGGAGACAAAAATAATTTTCACAGGGAGGAGGCTGAGAGGTGGCCTCCTTTGCCTTCACTTTGTGTTTTCCGTGGCAAGGCATCATTAATGTAAGCTCCAGGTGTCTCCCCACCCCCATTACTCGTGAAGGATGAAGGAACTTCTCAGGCTGGTGGATCTGAACGGCTAGGCAGGCTAGGCATGCCTAGCTCTAGCCTTCCTTTTTTGCTTCTCTGTAGGATGTGCCTGTCTGAAGATAGCGAATGCTTTGGTCTGTGTGAGTGAGAATAGCTTCTCACAGAGTTTGAAGTTCACAATCTGCCCAATCAGACACAGTGACTCTGGATTCAAAAGTTGGGAGAGAGGTATTGTATTGGGGGCCCAGTCAAAACTCAGCATTAACTCGGAATAATTAAAAGACAAGTTTTGTAAGGAAAGAAGTGTTCTCAAAAATTAGTCTAAGAAAATGTTTTTTTAAAAATGTGGATACAGATTTAACCTTAGATCCTGACTCTAAAATTCAATATTAGATGTGTCCAATTCCAAAATTTCTGCTATCACTGTGTGTTGAACTCTGTATTGAAATATCTGCCATTACTTTACCTAAAAATGATTAAGTAAACAGTGCAATTGTATAGTGCCCTTGAGTTTTTAGGTATTACATAACTAAATTCTTGACAACACTACAATTAGTATTCCAGATCCAAAGTAAAAAACAAACAAACAAACAAAAAAAAAAAACTTGATCAGAACATAAAATTTGTTCTGCTTACACTTGAATTCTGGGAATAGTTTTACATCTGATTTTGTTTTTCTCTAATCTGGCAATGTGGGGAATGATTAAAGCAAGGGTTTACATGTGGCAGAGTAGGGTAATGATTTGCAATATCTTCCCAGTAGAACATTCCTTCTTCCCCAAGAGAAATAAATTGTCAGACTTTGAAAAGATGGGGTCTTAATAAAATGTTTCCTACATTTCATCTGTTGCTGCTTCTGGAGACACACACACACACACACACACACACACACACACACACACTGACCCAAGGCTAGGATTTCTGGAGATTACTTTCAGATTTCTGTCTTGTCCAAAGCTCATATTTGAAACTTCTTCTGGAAAGGTTATCAGAGGCAGTAAAGGATGTGGAGACATCACTATGTAGGAGTAATGGGGCATAAAACCAAATATTTATTCTACCCACTGAGCACCAATACTAACTTAGTTTAGGAAAGAGCTCCTCTATACCTGCCTCTAATGGTGAATGCACCCTCCAGATTTATCAAATGTGCCTGGTTTGAAGATTAGTTCCCACTAGGAGATTCCTTAAACTGAAGATCACTTTGAATGAGATTGATTTGATCCTCATCTCATCTTTACTTCGGTATTGTTAGGAGGTATGGAAATGTATTTTAAATAGAAGCATCATTCATTTTAATGAGAGAAAATGCCTATGGTGGCCTTGTTGGAAAGATATTTATTTACAGCTCTATAGTCTTTCTCTTTGAAACAAGAATATTTTACAGTTAGATTTAGTTAGTTCACAAAAAGAAGTTACTTGTTGCAATGTCAGTGCTATAAGAGGAATTAATTCTTTCAGTTTTATTTCTAGATGATTCCATTAAGAATTGTATCTCTCTGCTTCTGTATTTTATTAATTTTTCTGCTTCCTAAGGGCTGGCAATATGTTATAACTTGTAAAAAATTTAATCTTTTAAACTCATCCACTTTTTATGCAGTGCAATAACAACAAACTGATTGAAATTATAAAACAGAAAATTATTTCATCTTTAAATTACCCAAGTATATTTAAAATATAAAAATAAGTGGTGTAGAACATGAAAAAAATAGTGTGTGCAAGTTCATATGAAATTCTTCATCAAGAAAATATATGCATTTTGGATGCATAAAAAATTATAAAGGTAGACACAGAATTATAATAAGATTATTTCCTGGTAGGTAGGAGGGTATTTTCCTTTAAAAAAGTCTCAATATTCTATTTCTATTTTTCAGTTGAAAATGGAATTTTAAATTTTTTATTGGTTGTTCAAAACATTACAAAGCTCATGACATATCATCTTTCATACATTTGATTCAAGTGAGTTATGAACTCCCATTTTTACCCCACATACAAATTGCAGAATCACATCAGTTACACATTCACAATTTTTACATAATGCCATATTAGTGACTGTTGTATTCTGCTGCCTTTCCTATCCCCTACTATCCCCCCTCCCCTCCCCTCCCATCTTCCCTCTCTACCTCATCTGTTGTTGTTCAGTTCTCTCCTTTGTTTCCCCCTCCCTTTCCCCTCACAACCTCTTATATGTGATTTCGTATAACGTTGAGGGTCTCCTTCCATTTCCATGCAATTTCCCTTCTCTCTCCCTTTCCCTCCCACCACTCATCTCTGTTTAATGTTAATCTTTTCCTCATGCTCTTACTCCCTGCTCAGTTCTTAGTTGTTCTCCTTAAATCAAAGAAGACATTTGGCATTTGTTTTTTAAGGATTGGCTAGCTTCACTTAGCATAATCTGCTCTAATGCCATCCATTTCCCTGCAAATTCCATGATTTTGTCATTTTTTAGTGCTGCATAATACTCCATTGTGTATAAATGCCACATTTTTTTAATCCATTCATATATTGAAGGGCATCTAGGTTGGTTCCACAGTCTAGCTATTGTGAATTGTGCTGCTATGATCATTAATGTGGCAGTATCCCTATAGTACGCTCTTTTAAGGTCCTCAGGGAATAGTCCGAGAAGGGCGATAGATGGGTCAAATGGTGGTTCCATTCCCAGCTTTCCCAGGAATCTCCATACTGCTTTCCAAATTGGCCTCACCAATTTGCAGTCCCACCAGCAATGTACAAGTGTACCCTTTTCCCCACATCCTCGCCAGCACTTGTTGTTGTTTGACTTCATAATGGCTGCCAATCTTACTGGAGTGAGATGGTATCTTAGGGTGGTTTTGATTTGCATTTCTCTGACTGCTAGAGATGGTGAGCATTTTTTCATGTACTTATTGATTGATTGTATGTCCTCCTCTGAGAAGTGTCTGTTCAGGTCCTTGGCCCATTTGTTGATTGGGTTATTTGTTATCTTATTGTTTAATTTTTTGAGTTCTTTGTATATTCTGGAAATTAGGGCTCTATCTGAAGTGTGAGGAGTAAAGATTTGTTCTCAGGATGTAGGCTCCCTATTTACTTCTCTTATTGTTTCTCTTGCTGAGAAAAAAACTTTTTAGTTTAAGTAAGTCCCATTTGTTTATTCTTGTTATTAACTCTTGGGCTATGGGCGTCCTATTAAGGAATTTGGAGCCCGACCCCACAATATGTAGATCGGAGCCAACTTTTTCTTCTATCAGGCGCAGGGTCTCTGATTTGATATCAAGCTCTTTGATCCATTTTGAGTTAACTTTTGTGCATGGCGAGAGAAAGGGGTTCAGCTTCATTTTGTTGCATATGGATTTCCAGTTTTCCCAGCACCATTTGTTGAAGATGTTATCCTTCCTCCATTTCATGCTTTTAGCCCCTTTATCAAATATAAGAAAGTTGTAATTTTGTGGATTGGTCTCTGTGTCCTCTATTCTGTACCATTGGTCCACCCGCCTGTTTTGGTACCAGTACCATGCTGTTTTTGTTACTATTGCCCTGTAGTACAGTTTGAAATCTGGTATCGCTATACCTCCAGATTCACACTTCCTGCTTAGAATTGCTTTTGCTATTCTGGGTCTTTTGTTTTTCCATATGAATTTCATGATGGCTTTATCAATTTCTACAAGAAATGCTGTTGGGATTTTGATTGGCATCGCATTAAACCTGTAGAGAACTTTGAGTAATATCGCCATTTTGATGATGTTAGTTCTGCCTATCCATGAACAGGGTACATTTTTCCATCTTCTAAGATCTTCTTCTATCTCTCTCTTTAGGGTTCTGTAGTTTTCATTGTATAAATCTTTCACCTCTTTTGTTAGGTTGATTCCCAAGTATTTTATTTTTTTTTGAGGATATTGTGAATGGAGTGGTTTTCCTCATTTCCATTTCAGAAGTTTTGTTGCTGATATACCAAAGAAAGAAGGTTTTACCAAAGAAAAACTTCTTGGAGAACTAAACTAACAAATTTCTAGTCCCAGTTCTTATAAACTATATACATTTTGTGTCATTATTTCTGTTTTACTCGGTTAGCCACAAAAAAGAATATTGATATAACCCTTGAATATTTTCATAATATACAATTTTTCATATAAGTTCATACTATACATTGCTTTTTCCACCAACTGTTTGCTTAAGGCATTTTACAATAAAAATAATAAATAGTAAACCAAAAATAGAATTAAAAATGAGAACTCAAGTCTTCCAACTATGAAAGTGCAAATAATTGCAATGTTTATACATCAAGTTTGTCTCTAAGGTTTTCTTCTCTTTATTTATGAGAAAGAACAGGTCCTTAGGAAAAGCATACTTTTCTTAACATTACATATTGAAAGAAATATCTCAGGCAGATACTGCACATTCAGTTCAAAGTTCACTGCATAATTCAGCTTTATCACCATTGATATTTATTATTTTGCTATTGCATTTAGTAAAAATTTACCTGTATTGAAAGAAAAGGGCATAATATTAAAATGAATTTTGACAAAGGCAAGATTTTGGTAGTTGAATAATGGGGTGTCAAGTGTAATATTGTAATTTTTTAACTTGATCCAATGGTGAAATTTGGAATGGATGAAAACCATGTCACTTCATATAAGTTATGGAACATATTAATTATTATCATATTTTAATATTATATTAATTATTATAACATATTAAGTGACACAGTTTTTATTGCTTCTCTCAATCCTGCTTTTATTGTACCTTTATGCCTAAAGAGCTAATATTCTATATTTGTTGCCTAAGGGCAGATTGATAGATAAACTTTGGAAATAACCAAAAATGGCAAGGTTATAAGATAGGAGATTCTTGAGTTCTTTATCTACAAATGAGAAAAGTAAAGTTTGGAACTGCATAGCACAACAAGAAACATCATCTCTTTCATCCAGTCTTTATTTAACAAACGGATCAGGATGCACAGGAGTCCACAAGAATACTCATCAAAACCTAGGGAATAAACAAGAAAGAAGAAAAAAAGATTTGAAATATGTGAGATGTAGAAAAGGGCAACATATAAAAGTTGATTAAATGTGTGATATTTAGAAGAAGGAGGAGGAGTCAAAAAACTTCTAGATTTCTACTTTGGGCGACTAGTGATATCAATCTAGACAAGATTATTCTAACAGGAGTCTATTTTAAGGGGAAGATGAAGTTTATTCAGATAGAGGAGGCCAGCAGAAATTTGGACAAAGTTTTCTGTCCAGATTAAAGCTGGAGATGAAAGATAAAACCATAAGAGCACATGGTTCATGGTTCAGACTGTGAAAATGAGATGAGCAGCGGCTCAAAACTCCACCCTGGGGAACACCTCCATTTAGAGGGTAGAAAGCAGAAAGGAAGCCATGAAAGGAAAAGAGAAGGTACTGCCAAATGTAAAATAAGAATAAGAAGTAGAGTTTCCAGAAGAGAATGATCAATCATCTTAAGTGGTTAAAGAAATCCAGCAGGATGAGGACTGAAAAATGATTATGGAATTTGGTAATGAGAAGTGACTAATGGTAATCTTACCAGCAAAGAAAATGATAAGAAAGAGATTGCAAGGGACTCAAGATTGTCACATAGTAGATAAAATGGAAAAAGGGTATCAGCTTCTCCCTAGAGGAGTTTAAGGACTCACTCAATACTACACAGCAGAGTTCCAGTTAGAGAGGGGCAGGCAGAACTCAAACTTGAGGTAGGTCATGCAGCTGGCCACTCAATGGCTGGGCAAAAGCCAGAACTCCCTCTCCTAAGTTCAGACCTAAGACTTTTAGATCAAAGTTCCTTGAAATTAAGTATACTCCTATACCCACTTTCCAATATCATGGCAGTGCAGATGAGTCACTAATTTTCCAAGTATATATGAAAACACACAGTAAGATCTGAAGAGGTATAACATTTAGCTGATTTATTTAGAGGAGCTAAACAGAACAAAACAAACTAAAAATAAGTAAGACCCTAGTAAATGCAAGTACATGTGCAACTTTAGAGACCACTTAATGAAACCAAGTAGTCTTGGTGAGTAAAACTGAATGGGTATTTTATTGCACAGCATGCTACAGCAACATAATTCTGTTGTGTGAGCTTTCCTAACAATCAAGGTCCTTAAGTCAATTTAAATACTAGGTTAAGAAACAAAACACACAGGCATGCAAAGTTACCAATGCTTCTGGGGGTGGGGGGCACAGAATTCTTCTCAGCATAGAAGAACTTAATGAAAGAAAGAACCTAAGTCTCATAACATGTTCTCGGAACACAGAAAAGCTGTATGTTTCTAGTTTTGTGGGGAGTGGATGCAGATAAAGCTGGCCATGAGGGCCGGAACCAGATAATGAAGGGCTTTATACATCATGCTAAGAAGTCTGGACTTTATCCTGTCGGTTAGCAGAGAGCCATTAAAGACTTTTAAGTAAGGGATTATCATGATCAGATTTCTATTTTCTGGCAGCTTCGGTGTGGAGGAGAACTGAAGGAGGAGGACAAAGACTGGAATCAAAGAGACCCTTTAGTAAATCTATTTATCCCCTTTCTTCCTTCTGCCTCAAGATTGTTGGTTACCAGCACTCCAGACCTCTTCGTCTGACCTTTCTTTGCAAGACCTTCACTGGTCTGGGTTTTCACTCACTCTAACACATTGATCTGGGTGGTCATGTGCACCATGCACACATGCACCCAGAGCATCTTCAATTCTAATTCCTCCTAGGCAGGATCAAGTTTTCCTGTTCTATCCAGATCACCCAGAAGTCATGTCAAGGAGCAAAGGACATAAAATATGACACAGAGACACTTTGACTATTGAGAAGATATTAAAGATACATGGGATTTGCTCAGGTCTGGGGATAGGGTCATGTGAAAGTATGAAAATGATAGTCAAGGTGCTTTCACGAATTTAATATGAAAGGTTTCTGCTTTCTATATCTTTATAGTGTATATCTCATAGAATGCATGGAAATATATGAAGAATGCTAAAATGCAATACAAGAAAATAATTTGAAAGGGAAACAGAAGCTCCCACCTTGAAGAAAAAAAAAAGAGTGAACCTTAAATTTAATAAAATATTGGCAAATGATGATTCAAACCAAGCAAGCTTAGGAGATGAGTAACATAGTGATCTGTTTATCTGGTTCCAGTGGAGCAAGTGTTTCTAGGTTAGCAAGTGCAAGGGGACAACTAAATACATATTCCTTGGTAATAGCTGTCAGCATCAGAAGATTGGAGTGACGCAGCCTGCATAGATTGCTAAATGGAAACTTTAACACATAGCTGTGCTGTCTTTAATGTTGGAAATATTGTTTGTGGAACATTTTTTTTTTCCAATCCCCTGAAAAACAAAGTCATATCTGCAGCTTTTTATCTTATTCTTGTTAAAATACAGGGAAAAGTGCAATGATCTAATCTAGACCATGAGGTGAAAAGAGGGAAGTATTGTTTCATAGGTCATTGAATCATTAGATACTCTTGAAAGTTGCAGATTTGAAATATGACTATTTGTTGCAATGGTGCAAATTTTATTTCAGGGGGAAGCTGTTTGCATATGCCCCACACCACTTGGGATGCCTCTGAAAATATTGGGGCTACACTGAAAGCAATTGGTATCTACAGCTCCCTATGCACTCCTGGGAGAACTCAAGGTCCGTTTCCTACCCTTGTGATTTTCTTTTTCTTTTTCTTTTCTTTTTTTTTTTTTTTTTTTTTTTTTTGAGGTAGTGAATAGACTGGCTGTCTAGGGAAAGCATGAAAGCGCAAGAGAGAACATCCAACACTGAAGCTACTAGTGGGCATCGAGGTCAGTGGCTGATGGAGAACAGATAGCAGGAGCAGACCAGATTATGAGGAGTGCTGGGATTTAAAGGTACCCCTTTCACTGCTCAAACATTGAAAGCTGGATCAGCTTCGCTTCATGGTGTCAGAATCTGATAACTCTCCTGTTCACATAAGGTAGAGCACTAATCCTAATAGGGGTTGCTTCCAAATAGTTTATAAACTTAGTATTGCTTCCACCCTCTAACCTCAATAGCTGAGAGATGATGGGGATAAGCTGCTAGGTTTTAGAATGTCAGATCTTTGGACCTGAAACATTTCTTCCTTCCTTCTTTTCCTTGTAAGGCCAGGACACTTAGTCTTTCAAGTGTCTGTACTAATTAAATGCAGATCTACTATGCCAAAAATGTTTTGAATGTAAAAGATTAACGAGAGAGAAAACTTTTGTGAAAGGAGGGAATTGAAACAGGAGAGACCCCTCCTAGTTGGCATGGTTTTATGGGGGAGGTAATCTTGAGGTCTTAGGAACATGAGCACTGCAATTTTTTTTTTTTTTTTTTTTTTTTTTACAGAAACACTTGGCTCCACTGGGAAAGAATGAACAAAATATTTCAGAGACCAAGGCAGCAGCCACCCAGGAAGGCTCGCTATGATCCTGGGTGACAGATGAGCTGTAAGAAGACTGTCTGAGTAAATGAAGGCAAGATTAAGGCCATCCTCCATGTGCCTCTTCTTGCCATGTTTCCTCTTGTTTTGTTTTAAACTTACCATAAGGGGAACCCACTGACCATTTTGACCTTTCCTTCCAGGTTTGGCATTTGGGGGAATAAATCAGGATTAGCACTGCCGTTAAGCTTCAGACATGGTGTCTTTAAGACAAAAGTAAAACCATTACTGGCAGTTTTAGCGCTTGGGACAAGTACTGCATTGCTAATTTGTAACAGTAAGAATTAATCAGTAGGAGAAACTTGCTGTTCCTGTAGGCAACACCAGGCTCCCTAAATATTTTGAGTATTACTTGTTCAATCAGCTGGGCAGTGGGAGGTGAGGAAGGAGACAAAGATTTGTGTTTTGGTAATTTTCCAGCATTCAGGTGTCAGCTAACCTTTTGAGAAGTAGAAAGTACTTTTTGCTTTTTTTTTTTTTTTCTTCTTTTTTAAATAAAAACAGTTAGTGGCGGTCAGACTGATGAACATATTTAGAGACACTGAGATGATGTCATCATGGCAACAATGTTATTTTTACAGCATCAGAAGAAAGGAGGAAAAGGACCAGCTGCCAAACCCATTGGTCACATTGATCCCTAATAAATCCTGGGTGAGTCTGCCCAATATTAGTCATAGAATTTAAGCCCGTGAATCTGTTAGGACTTAAGATACATTACTTTTCATTGGGAGGGTAAGAGAAAATCTTCTGGCAAATAGTTAAAGGCAGAGTAATTTAGTATACTTTCTTAATGCTTTGAAAAGCTTTACTGAGACAACATTCTTTTCTTTGGATGAACATCTTGCATTTTCAAAAGAGGCAACTTCTTATCAGGGACATATGGGGGAGATGCACCTAACGAAAGTTAAGACTTTATAAATTCTTTCATGCTTTTTAGAAAAAAAAACATGAAAACCATATGATATGATTTCCACATATACTGAATCGCTTTTCCTGAAAGCTGATGAAGGTTGGTTGCATTCTTCCAACAAGGGTACCTGTCTTGTTCTAACATATTTTAGGTAATTACTCCTCACAACTCTAGCAACAGTAGATATTCTTATTCCTATTTTGCGGAAAAATGGAAAAGCTACCATTTACTATGCTCCGACAAGTTAATACGGTCAGCAAGTCCATACAGCTGGTGAACCATGCCCCTGGATTCTGTATCAGGCCTGTGAGACTCCAGAGATTAAGATCCTGAATGTGAGGCTGAACTGTGGAGAATTATGCTTCTTTGTTGGTGATGGACTCAAGGATTAGGGGCCCGGGAGTTTAGGGTGGGACAGATGTGGATTCTTCCATTTGCTAGCTACGTCAATTGAGTAGGTTCTGAGCCTGGTCTATGAAATGGAGAAATTACTATTGCAAAGTTTTTGTAAGCATTAAATCATTTAACATAGATACAGTGCGTAGTAAACCTAAGTGCTTATAAAAAATAATTGCATTTATTAAAGAACAATTATTAGAACCTGCTTAATCTGCTTTTTTTTTTCTCTTGGACTAGAAATTTCTAAACTGGGTCTTTACTCTAGGCCAATAGGTAATCATTTCTGGGAAAAGACCTTAAGATATGAACTGTTAACTCTCATCCATGTGATTCTCAGGATGAGGCTAGTTGGGAACATGATGCCTTTGGGATTTTGGTTTCTTTCCTCTACCTTAGACTAACCACTCACATAAGTAATTTGTGAAAGGCCACTCATGCCATTACTCTCCAGATTAGCCCTGCATTTTACAAAATGCTCTTTATTTTCTCCTTGATCTATAAAGATTAGTGATGGTGTACCAGTATGTCAGCTTCAGCACTAGTTCTCTTTGGCACTGAATTATAATTGGTTCAGAGCATATATCTAGGGGAAAGATTGCCTGAGTTTTGTGCATTGAAATTGCTTTTTTAAAAGAGGTGCTGTGCTGAGATTCAGCAAGAAAAGCCTTTGCAGAACCTGCACCCCCCAATCATCTGTCAGTCTTTTAAAAGTCAACTTAGAATTTACCTATGCCAGAAATGGTCACTGATTAACCCCACATGATTTCACACTACTGTGACTTTGCTCCCAGAATTTCAGTTGTAAGTCCATAATAATGTATGGCTCTTAGTTACATGAACAAGTTTGTAATAACTGCAGTTTAGTATCTCCCTTCAACTATACTGTGGTGTCTTGGAAGGCAGGGGCCATAGCTGTCACATATTAAATGAGGATGAGTCATGCAAAATGGTGGAAGATATGGTCCTTGCTCTCAAGGAGCACAAAATCCAGCTGAAGAGAGATGCTGATCTGTGACTGTAAAGCAATGTTTCCCATATAACCAGATGCAAATAGCAGTGCTGTGGATATTCCAATAAACCAGCAGGGGAATAAAATACTAAGTTAAAGATTGCTATCAGCTCCCTAAGGAACCTCACATCTCAGTTCCACATAACATTTGCTCTTTTGGAAAGCAAAACAAATCACTACAAATTTTTTTTTAATCAAAATGATATCTTATTTTATAGTAGTTGTTCTCAAAGTGTGTTCTTTCCTAGCCCACGAACATATTTTGCTCTAGTCTAGCATTTTTCAGTGGTGACTTGTGATTTATTACTGGGTCAGGATAATGACCAACATTTTGAAATCATGAAAAGAATAGTATATATCAGAGATAACACACTTAATAAAAATGAGTTTATGAAAATCATTGTTTTCTGTATGTGAACTAGGTCACAGTATAGAAAGTATTTCTCACTATGACTTGTAGTCAAAAAGAGTTTGAGGAATGATGCATCTAGTCAACACCTGGAAAACTAAACAGATAGTTTTATAGACTATAGAGAAACCTGATGTTTGTAATATGCTTTCTCTCTGAAGAGAATGACCTCATCTTCTGGTAATACTTTCCTTTATAAGTTAAAAAACTTCTCATGAAGAAAAATACATCATTCATGTTACTGAAAAAACTGTGTTGAACATCTGGCTTAGATGGATGACCACAGCAGGCTTCCTAATAAATCATACTATAAGTATAGGGGTACCTGGGTCAGATACCCAGTTTCAGGTGAACTAAGACCACGCAGATGTCACCAGAAGCAGCAATACTCCAGTTCAGACTCCGTGGACCAGAAGTTCCAAAAAAAAAAAAAAGGAACTGAGAGCATCTCTACACCCAAACACACCAGAAAAGGTATTTCCTACTTCCTCTCCAAAGGAGTAGAATAAGTGAGGGAAGTCTATATGAAAGAGAGCAGGTATGAACGGTGGCCTAGAGTGGACATCCCCTCATGGAAGCATGAAGCCATGGAAGATGATGAAGGATATGAATTTTCTTCAGCATAGTCTCTTCTTTCAGCAAGCACCATTTAAGATATCACTGACTTCCCAAACTTAAGACTTATAGGTTCAAATGAGGTGTATCAAATCCACTGGAAGAGGGAAATAGCTTATGAAGGAGGCTCTCTCCCCACCACATATAACTACTCTTTCTTTGTAACCTCTTAGAAACTCTGTGTGCAATTAAATATTAGTGCCAAGAAGATTCTGAGTTGATTTACACCACAATGTTAATTAATTGTAAAGCCTTGCCTATAAAAAATTCCTTTCTTAAATTTTCTCATCTCTTAAAATGCTCGGTTATATTGTAGAATATAGCTCATTCAGAGTCTGTGTGGTGAGTATACATGACAACTGTGAAAGTATTCAAAGTAACAGAAAATTATTATATCAAAATGTCTTAAATCTAACCATAATGTTTGTATCAATTCCCAGGGAAAAATGATCAAAACTTACATTGTTAGCCATTTACAAATAAATCAAAGATCAAAAATTTTCCACAAATGAAAAGATATTAAATCCAGCATTCTTAAATTCAAGAGTAATTGGTTACATTCCAAAAATTATTTCTATCACCAAACTTTTTCGTACTGTTTATTCCTAGCCAAAGACAGGTCACTCTGACACCTGAGTGGAATTGGGGGATTTCTTGGCTACTTGCAGCTTGGACTATATTCTCTGGTAATAAGTTTCCTTTATGGCTCAGAATTTGAGTTATTTTGATACCGATTAGGGTTTGGTCAGAAAATGGGACCCAGCCTAGGTTAATTTGATTAAAGAGATATTTATTATGTGGAATTAGAAGTTTATACAATCATCTGAAGGGCTGAGAGTGATATGATCGCATTGCCTCACTCAGGAAATTGAAGTGTAGTCCTCACAGGGAAGTGACAACAAATGATCCCAGGTTCAGCCAGGCAGGTGATTCTTAAAATTAAAGCCCAGGATGGGTGCCATTTGTGAATGCCTGTAATCCTTAGGACGCTGAGGCAAGAGGATCATAAGTTCAAAACCAGCCTCAGAAATTTAGTGAGGCTTTCATCCACTTAGTGAGACCCCATCTCAAAATAAAATATTAAAAAAAGATCTGGGGATGTGCCTCAGTAGTTGAGTGCCCCTGGGTTCAGTTTCAATCTCCAGTTGCCCCCCCCCCCGCCATCCCCCCCCAAAAAAAACTAAAGCCTGGAAACCATGGGAAGTCAGCTGTGTTTTTTAAATTATCTGGATTCCAATGGCTATTTATTCCCTTTTCACTTTAAGTATATACCTCTCACTGGCCAAAGCTAAGGGTATGAAGATTCCTGGCACTGGTTTTATACCCATGAAAGTTTAAAACAGGAGTAAATTTTTAGGCCTTAGAGATGTTATATAAGTAAAATATTTTTCCTAGAAACCAACACAATAGTGTCCCCTTTATTTACAGGGGATACATTCTAAAACCGCCAATAAGTGTCTGAAACTGCAGATAGTATCTCACCCTGTGTGTGTGTGTGTGTGTGTATACACATATGTACATAATCATGGTTTTTTTCTTACATGGAAAAATGTCTATGATAAGGCTTAATGTATAAATCAGGTACAGTAGGAATATAACATAAAAACTAATACTAAAATAGACAAATTATAGTAATACACCCTAATGAAAGTTATTTAAAACTTATACATAATCTATTTCTGGAATTTTTCATTTAATATCTACCATAGTTGACCATGGGTAACTGAAACCACAGGAAGTGGTTAAGGGAGGACTACTGTGTATGTACTTGGTAAAAAAAATCTAGATCCTTGTGTGATGGTCACCAGAAGAAACTCAGTATTCAGTGATTTAGTTCCCAATAAGTCTGTACAATTATCTGGAATTTTTGTCTTGTGAACATGAAATCCACTGGGAAAACTCTCCCACTGAGACCTAGAGACAATGTTGGAAAGAAAACGTACCCCTATGCACATTCTCCTTTGTCAGCTAATAGCGCTTGTAATATCGCTCCTTGTGGCAAAACTTAGAAATTTCCCAAGACTTCTTTGAAT
Organism: Marmota flaviventris; assembly: GCF_047511675.1. Lineage (NCBI taxonomy): Eukaryota > Metazoa > Chordata > Mammalia > Rodentia > Sciuridae > Marmota > Marmota flaviventris. Next base: position 56,219,847 of record NC_092512.1, on the reverse strand, counting down.
CAGCTGGCTTTCCCACTCATTATATTTAAAATTTCACTTTGTGTCCCCCTTTGATCTTTTTTCTTGTGGACCCCAGCACTGAATCTGCTGTGGCTTCTGTCTAATATATAGTCCCCAGCCTATGTTTATGGACTATCATTTCTTGCTGCTACTGATAATGGAACTAAGGCTCCTGAATTCTGCCTCCTAGGTTCCATTTTTTTTGTTCCACCTGGAGAATCACCTTTAGCAGATTATTGAACAAATTTGCTGCTAGAGTTTGAGACTCTACACCCGTCAAGGCTGAGATGGAATCCATACTTCCACCATGCACCCTTACCCAGGGACTGATTTTTCCTCATCTCTCTGTTTCTTCAGGTCTTGAATAACTCAGAAACTTTCATGTCAGGAAAAATATTTTCTTCCTCTGCCACAACTTTTTTTCTAGCAATATGTCTCTTGTGTTTTCTTTATCCCATGATTCACTTCCAGGATACTGAGCTACATTTTGCAACTAAAGAAACTTACTTATTTTTTTTTCTAACATATTCCTCTGGATTTAGTCTTGCTCCACTGTCTATTCTAAAAGAAGCATGAATTTAATAAACTGTGAATTGGCAAAAAGCACAGTTTTTAAACAGACTTGCATAGTCTCCACACTCCTTGCACTGGGCAATCCCACTCAGGAAGCAATGTCTCATCAGATGATTATCTAACCTAGTATTCTCTTTAAGACAGGTAGACAATCAGTGCTCAAAAGCCCAGCTTCTGGAGTTATACCTAGGCCAACCATGAAGTTCTTTCATTTGAACTGGCATGGATTTGAATTCAGTTTACTTTATTTACTACTTAAATGTCCTTGGGAAAATTAGCTAAATTGCTATTCCTCAGTTTCCTTATCTAAAGAATGGAACAAGTAATAGTCTCTCCGGTGTGAGATTATTGTAAGCACTAAATGAGTGTATATGTAAATTGTAAATTTTACATAGCAGCACACTGATATGTATGTTGTGTTTTCTTTATCCCATGATTCACTTCCAGGATACTGAGCTACATTTTGCAACTAAGAAACTTGCTTATTTTTTTTCTAACATATTCCTCTGGATTTAGTCTTGCTAAATCCACTGACATGTATGTACTAATAACAAAAGGTATTATATCATATTTTTGCCATGCCTTCCCTTGGTCACATATTTCTCAGGGATATTTATCTCAAAAAGAAAGAATACCACCTGTAATTACTATAGGAAATCTGGACATACTTACTGATGCCTTAGACATGTTATTTTGGTCTCTTCTAATAAACATACAAGTTTTATAAAAATTCTAGTGGCCAATTGACTCAAGAATTAAGGGGTGACTAGCTGCAACAGTAAAGGTATACTTCACCTCTTTTTCTGGATCTAAGGCTTCCTCTGGATCTAGAAAATCATTCCAGTGAGCTTCCAGAGATTTTAACACTTTTCTTTTTGTGGCTTTCTTTTAAACCCACTCACTCTTTCTGATCAAGTAACAACTAAAATACTCTCTGCAAGGAGAGCTAAACTTGGAGGATGACCTTTCCCCTTTCCTATTTGCCCAGTCTGATTTCTAGGGTTTCTTTTCACTGCTCCTGTTGGCCTACCCACTTCCACAAGAGCTTAACCTTACTCCTAATTAAGTCTCTCTTCTCCACTTAACCAAATCTCCCTTATTTTTCTTTCACTTTGTTAATAATGATCATGTTCTGATAGTTTTTAAAATAAACAATCCACTTCTTCCTTGTTACCTGAAGACTTTGCTCCTGAGGACCGAATATTCCTGGAACAGACCTTCTGTCTTCTTAGCTTTTGAGTTTGAATAAATTCCACTGGGTTTCTTCACAACTTCAAGCAAAGATAAAACCTAGTCCTTATTTAATAAAGACTTTCCTCCCTAACTGGAGGCCATTCAGGAATAAAATCACTTTCTGTCTTGTTCTGAATCCAGAGTTGCCTGAAGACAATGTGTCAGGGGCAGAGGTTTTCTGGAGGCAAAGGCAGGAACACAAGAAGGGAACCCTTCCATAGTTCACTCCCTTGACATTAAATGCAGTGCAGGAAAAAGATCCTGACCTAGGCCTACCATGAAGTTCTTTCACTTGAACTGGACTTAACTGCTTTTGAAATCAAAGCCCTGTCTGGGAATGGAAAAACAAGATCAGAACAAAATGGAAGGAAAGATTATTTGATATTTCCAGTGTATAAAAAGGTTGCACAGTGATATCTGAGGATCTTCTGTTTCCATGGTCTTCTAATCCTTTTCTGGGCCTCAACTGCAATTCTTGGCCAAGCTGCTTCTGTGCAATTCATGGCCAGAAGCAATGACATGCACTCTCAGGCCTGGATAACCCCTTCACTGAGGTCTTTCCTAGGTAATAACCTGCTGTAATAACAGTCCCATGGATGCTATCTCAAAATGCCAGGATAAAATTCCAGGAGACCTAGATTTACAAAGTACTACATACCTTAGTCTGCTAGGTGCATCATTACAAGCAAAGATCACCACATGCTATTTTTGTCGCTAAATATCTTTCAAGGTTAATAAGCTGTGCATCATGCCTTTCTTCTCTTGAAACACTCAATAAATAGCACCAGAGCCACAGGAAACAGATGAAGATTAAAATATTAGCTCACATACTGATAAAAGTGGAGCTGGAGGATAAGTCTTAGATGTACATTTTCTTAATCTATCATTTCAGATTTATATTTAACCTCATGGTCACAATGAGCTGAGTCACCACAGGACATCCCTGGAGGAGTCCCCTGACCCAAAACTAGCAGAGCAAAGCAGAACATAGACTTTCCATGGTCAGGCAGCCTCACAAAGAGAACCTAGAATTACCTCATGTACTTTCCCAACTTGCCAATCAGAAAACCCCAGGAGAAGAAGTAAATCAGTGAGAGAATAGGAAAGGCCACAAACATCAGTCTATTAGGAGTTTCCTCATGGGAACATGAGGTCAGGTCAACACTTTAGACTTGGCTTTTAAAGAATTGCCTTCATATTAAAAGACTGAGAGACTGGGTGGTGGATTGTTCAGCAAATCCCAAGACTTTGCTATATTCTGCTCCAGTTATTAAATGTAAATAATGTGGATAAAGGCTAATTAACCATTTGTCCACCATTGCGATGACTGTAGTATGAACGATAAATCATGTTGACCACCTAGAGCTAATGTTGATTTTTCTTCTTGCTCATCTGTAAGACTTATCCCTTATAAACTAGAGAGCTTTAAATTCAGGTTACAAAATAGATCCACAAGATTTTTAAAAATAGCCTTTTCAGCATGTTTTAGTAAGAATTCAATTCACATGTAATATTTTAAAATTTTTTCTTAAATGTTCCTTGAAAAGTAAAATGTTCTATAGAAAGATAATATATTATTCTCTAAGTCTGGACTTCTGTACAATGACTCTCTTCTAGTAAAACCATACCTTATTTCTAAAGGCAAATGTATGAACTGATATATAAAAACAGATTTTGAGTGTTAGCCCCACTTCTAAAATTTTCACTGGTCTAGTGCAAAGCTGCATACCTACCATGTGCTGGGTGTTAGGTGGATGGTATAGGATTCTTATTTCGTTGTTAGGATATAAATAGGAACCATTACTTTTTTGAAATAAATAAGAAGCAACAATAACCTCAAACTATGCACATTAATTACTATTTTCTCTTTGCATTTTCCTATACCTAAACTCCCTCTATTATGTTCTTTTGCAAGAAAAAAAGATGAATCTTCATACTTTTTCTCAATGAGCACTGTGATTATCAAGATTGACATTATATATATATATGTGTGTGTGTGTGTGTGTGTGTGTGTGTGTGTGTGTGTGTGTGTATGTGTGTATGATGTTAAACATGTATGTATATGTTAAACTTGCAACTATTAGAATTGTACATAGGCTAATTTCAAAATAGTTTCTCTTAACTTGTGAAATCATTTACATATAACTGTCTCCCTCTTTTCCTAGAGAAACTTCTCTTCATTCAGGCATCCTGTGAATTACTTGAGTTCCTTGGGGCTCTCAGATGCTAGTTGTGATTGAGGTCTGGTTAATGCCCTTCCCACATCATCTCTTTCATCTTATTAATGGGAATGTTTGAGAAGGTACATGAACATCCCTACCAAGTAGGAGTAGTTCCCAGTAATTTGGTATTAAGCTCTATAACTTATGAAATTATGTTAAAGCATAATGTTTGATTTCATTTGTGTCATAAAATTATTCTTTATAAAATAACAAAATAAAATCTTTAATCTGGAGATTTCCAGATAAATGAAATATTAGGGAATGAAAATAGATCCAAAAAATTAAAGTCACCTTTATGTGCCTAAACCAGATTACCTTTTCCTGGAGCCTGTAATATACGACAAGTCATACAAAATGTGATTTTGTTAACAGATACTGGGATCTGCTTACAAGCACACATAGGTTCAAAATGAAAATGTTTAAAATAAGTCTTCTAGGTTCCCTGTTGTTGTCAAAGTTATCTCGAGTATCAGGAAGCAAAATGACAGCAAGAAAGAGAGGGAGGGGCATGGGGAAGACAGAGACACAGAGAGACAGAATAGCTGACAGCTTTCTAAGAGAGGCTTCTTTTTAAGAGATGCTTCTCCCTGGAGACCTGGGGAACTCTCTTTTCCATAGGTGAGAGAGTTTGCCAAGCAGCTCTTATGTAAATTCTACCCTTCATGCTCTACCCAATCCCTGTGTTACTCTGTCTCTATGTGAAGTGGTTGACTGATGCTGCTTGGCTGTTTCACCTGACCCACTGATGGAATAAATTATCATCCTGGTCCTGCTAGCAGGCCCAAGACAAGATAGTGCTATGACAGGTATAATATAGGAATAATGTAGACCCAGGTGTAAATAATTAAAGTTGTAATTCAAGCGCAGTTTACCAGTGACATCATTTATCAATGTCACTAGACTCCCTCAATGAAATTACAGCTTTATATGCAGAATTCGGATGTACACCATTCATAGCACTGCATGAAGAATGTTCCTATTAACAAAAGGTACTAGATACATTAACTGCAAGAGGCAGATTTTGATTCCAGTGACCAAGCCTCTATTCTCTTTGCTCCTGCCGCTAAACTGAACTCACATGTTGCCTATTTTTCTGGATGCAATGAATATCATCTCAGTATAAAAATGATTGTCCTCTGTTTGGAGAGCAGTTCAGAGAACAAAAAGCAAGTTTAAGGAGGCACATGGGACTAAAAGCAAGTTTGAGTTTGTAAGTGAAGTGATAAAAACTGAGGTCAGCTTCTCAGTATATATTGGAAGTTGTCTTTTATTTAAATCAGTACTTTTATAGAAATTTACATCTTACTGGGATAAAAATGGCAGAAGAGAACTTGGCTTTTTATTAACTGTTTTTTTTTAAAAAATTATTAGTTATTGATGGACCTTTATTTATTTGTTTGTTTATATGTGGTGTTGAAAATTGAACCCAGTGCCTCACACATGCTAGGCAAGTGCTCTACCACTGAGCCACAACCCCAGCCCCTTATTAACTGATTTTTAAAATGAGTAAATCATAAGAATTTAATAAAAACTATGTGAGAATGTGGCTATCTTGATATTGTCTTCATTTAACATATCTTAAGATAAAAAACCAAAGATTTGAAAACATTCTCTTAATTGGAGTAATAGAGCCGATTGTTGTCAGTTTTTATAAGATTAACTAATTTTTTGAGCTGCTCATCCATAGATTTTTTTTCTTAGTAAAATCTGGTCTGACACAAATGCAAACATCATTGCCCTCTTTTAATTTATTTTACTCATTTATTCTTCTGCTTATGCACTGCATATAAAAGAATACCTTGGGCACAGCTCATACAGGGATGGATAGCATGTTTATGTAAACTTAAAAGGACAACAGTAAATTATTAGGACTTAAATACTACTGTTTCAGCCTTTCTAAAGAACAATTAAACATAAAAAGTTTTAAAAGTATGTATATTCTTTGCTTTTTAAAGATTCTAGTTGTAGAAATCTATCCCAGAGCCATAATTGAAAAGATGCTGAGATGCACAAATTGATGGTCACTGAGCATTCTTTATAAAAACAAAAATTGTGAGCATTATAAATGACTGACAATAAGAAAGTAGTTCTTTAGTACATGACAAATCTACTAATGCAAACTTATATAATCCTAGATGATTGCATGGTAATGTAGAAAAATGCCTACTCACACAGAAGGATCCTTATAATGAACTAAGCAGTGAAACCAGTTTCAAAACAGTTTGTACAGATTGATCTCAATCTTTAAAGAGAATCTGGGCCTTAATACTTAATTTTATTAATAAAGGAGACTTAAGAATTAGCTGTAAGTTTAGAGATAGAGTGATTAATAACAACAATAACCCAGGCTCAGTGGTGCACACCTGGAATCCCAGTGACTTGGGAGGCTGAGTCAGGAGGATCCAAAGTTCAAACCCAGCCTCAGCAACTTCTCAAGACCCTAAAAAACTCAGTGAGACCCTGTCCTTAATGAAATATTTAAAAAGAGCTGGGGATGTGGCTCCACGGTTAAGTGCCGCTGGGCTTAATCCCTGGTACCAAAACAAACAAACAGACAATAATTTATTGAGCAATAGTCTTTGTGTCACCTGTTACTCTAAATGATTCACATACAATATTTAATTTAATTCTCACTACAACCAGGACATGGGCATTATTATCTAAGTTGGAAATTGAGGTACAGAAAGTAAGAGGTTTAGTCAAATAAAAAATAAAAGACAAGGGGTTTGATTCTGGTGGTTTATGCAGATAGTATATTTTTAATTACGACAGTATAGCAACAACCTAATTTTTATTTATTTTTGCTTTATATCTTTGTCCAGCTATCTAGAGTTAGTGTGTATGATTTTTTAACCACATCTCATCCATCTTATTTTTAATTCAGGTTGGATATTGTAAAGGGAAAGAACAAAGCTTCTAAGTCATGTAGAATAATATTTCCATTTCAAGAAATAGATGTTGTGAAACTAAATTGATGGATTAGAGCTTCCTTGGATTTTCTTTTTGAATACAAGGAAACCATGTAACTGATGAAATAACAAATGACAACATCTCTGTCTTACTAATGACCTTTTTATTTTTTTATAAATTGATGAACTTACCCAAGAAACATGATATTTCCACAATATAACTGGATCTGTGCTTGGTTCTGGTCTTCCCTCCTTGTTCCTCCTTCCTAAGAAAGCATAAGGATCTTATATAGACATATGGCATCTTGTTCCCCTTATAAATAAGGAAAGAATAGGGAGCAGAAAATGATACTGTTGTGCAATTAAGCCTATCATCCTTCTTTCAGAAAGAATTGGTCACAATTTGCTCCATTGGAGCAATCTGTCCCTTGTCACCATTTATATTGCTCTGTGGGACTGTGTTAGGAAAACATTATTATTATTAGCAGTGGTAATACTTGGCAGCCATTCAGCACATTTCATCAAAGACTGCAAGAGCTTAGCCATCAATCAAACGTGCCTTGGTGTGCTCCTGGGAGGAGGTGGTATTATTTCTGTTTGGAACAGAGGTTAAGTGACTTGCCCAAGGCCTTGAAGCCAGTGAGATTCAGAGCTGGGAATTAAACCCTGGAGACTTGACACCCAGCATCCCACTCTCTTTCCTGAAGCACATTCCCTCTGCCTGTGTGAAAGATGGAGGGATAAATAAAGCATCTGAAAGAAAAATGCCCTGCTCCCCAGCATGCGTTCTTGTGTTCAAGCTCTTCTGGCCTTAAATTGAAAAAGCACAAGTGTTATTTCATTCAGAACTTGAGCTGGTGCCTTTTAGTTTGGCACATATTCCATTCATTGCTTCACCAAATATGTTTTTAGGGCTTCTCTGTGTTAGATATTATAGTAGGGACCCAATTCAGTGACTGGGAGCAAGTCACAGCCATGGTCTGCAGAAGAGTTTTCAGTTTAGTGGGAAAGAAGGACAAACCACAGACCATTGTAATACTCAGTGGCATTCCTTAATGTTCATTAGTGTGTGATGGTCTATGTTTAAAATTCTAGATCATTCCCCTTTAGCGATACATTACAGATTTTATTGACATACATTTGGATGATAGCAATGTAAAGCCATATATGGTATATAAACATACTTGAAAATCAGATTTGTCCTTTAATTCTAAATAAAGTACAAATAGATGACAATTATTCTATATTGTTTTTTAATTTGGTAGAGGATAGTTGCTAAGAAAATTTTCCAATTAGAAGATAAAAGCCTAAAGGTAAAATTATTATTTTTTGTTATCACTCTTACTGTAAAAAGTAATTATGAGATTAAAAAAACATCTTTTGCCACAATTTAAGTTTAATTCTTTCTCTCAGAAGAAGCAGTAGCTTTAAGTTTAATTCTTTCTCTCAGAAGAAGCAGTAGCATATAGTATTCCAGAATACTAAGATGCACATTTTTTATTGTGACCACCTGTGTGTCAGGCACTGAGCCATGGGCACAGGCCCAAACAAGAGTCTAAGAATCAAGTCCTGAGACTTAGATATTTATATTTACTAAGGATGAGTTTATAATCTACATGAAAATTTATGCAAAGTAATTCTATAATTTAGAATTTCTTACTGAAGAAAAACAGTTGCATTTATCAGTCTTTAAAGAAATATAATTGCACTGGGCCCAGTGGTACATGCTTATAGTCCCAGTGACTTGGGAGGCTGAGGCAGGAGGATCAGAAGTTTGAGGCCAGCCCCATCAACTTTGTAAGGCCCTAAGCAATTTAGGAAAACCCTGTCTCAGAATAAAAAACAAAAAGGGCTAGGGATGTAGCTCTGTGGTAAAGTGGCCCAGATTCCATTCCTAGTACCACCACCACCACCAAAAAAAACCCCCAAAGAACTATAATTACACTAGAATGAGGAGATTCCATGTCACCATTTTTAACAACCATTTTGTTCTGAATTTTTACCACAAACTGAAATATTTAGATACTGTGGAGTTGTACACTAAAGCAGAAAGTCCTAAATTAGAAATTCATATCTGTGACAATGTTCCACCTTAATCTCTCTAAGACTTTATTTCTCCCATGGTAAGATAAATATGGTAAAATAAAACAACAAACAAAATGCCAAAAATCCCTCTTTGACCTATCTTAGAAATTTTAAGCACTAAATGATATTACAGATAAAGACTCTTCAGCAAAACTGTGAAATAGTATGCCAGGCAGGGTGGCGCATGTCAATAATCCCAGCCACTCTGGAGGATCTCAAGTTCAAAGTCAGCCTCAGCAATTTAGAGAGGCTCTAAGAAATTTAGGGAGACCCTGTCTCTAAATAAAATGTCAAAAAGTGCTGGTGATGTGGATCATTGATTGAGTGCTCCTGAGTTCAATCTTCAGTACCAAACCAAGTAAACAAACAAACAAACAAAATCCTTTGAAATATTATGTAAAGGTACATAGTAATAAAATGCCTTGAAACAATAAAATTCTTGGAATATAGATAGCTTCTTTAGGGATAACATTTCTTACCTGATATAGTAATAATACTACTAATAATTAATAATGTGCTTTTGATTACATTATCTGTATGTGAACAAATGGAGGCAGAAACATATTGTAAACTCAGTATACTTTCTTAATGTGTTTAAGCCAGACCATGAACAACTTATGTGTATCTAAGCACAAAAGCTATGTATATGCTGATTTATAGCAGGTGCTAATCTTAGTCATAACAAAACAATAATTTATGGTAAAGATGTTCATAAAATCAGAAGTAAAAGATATTGTCCTAAATCTGAAAAAGTATCTTTTCATAAAAACATCAAGTTAACATAGTCAATGCTTTCCCCCTAAAACTGGGAATGAGATAATCATGTTCACTCTCATAATTTGATTAGTTGTTATAGTGTAGTTCTGACCAATGCAATAAAACAAGAAAAATGCATAAAGACTAAAAAGGGTGAGTATAAATGTCTTTATTTGTAGAAGACATACTTGCCTATGTTAAAAAATCTTAGGTGTCTGAACATACACACATGCACAACACACACACAAAACTCCAAGTATTAATTAAATGCAAAGCTACCATAAAAATAATCATTTCTATACATTAACAGCAAACAATTAGAAAATAAAATAGTAAATTAATACTACATATGAGAGAAGGCAATCAATGAACATTTATGGATAAACTTAAACTTCTACGCTAAAAACTATGAACATTTCTGATTAAAATGAAAAATGATCTAAATAAAGAGAACTATGTATCATGTCCATGAAGTAGAAGGCTCAATAACATTGGATAACCATTCTTCACAAGTGGAGCAAAGAAAATGAAAATCTCTTTCAAAATCACAACAGAATTTTCTGTAAAAATTCAGAACTTATTTCTAGAAGTTATATGAAAATGCAAAGAATCTAGAATAGTCAAAATAATTTGGATAAAAATATAATGTTAGATGACACAGGTTTCTCAAGTTCAAGGTTTACTTTGAAGCTAAAATAATCAATAAATTGTGATATTTTCACATATGACCATCTACTATGGTTTGAATATGGACTGTCCCTCAAAGTTTGTGTTAGGCAATCAGAGATGATTAGAGATTAAATTATCAGAGATGAAACAATTGGTTTATTAGAGGTATAACCTAATTAGTCAATCAATGCTTTTGATAGATTAATCATTTGAATGAATTACTGGGTGCTGATTATAGGCAGGTGGGACATGACTAAAGGAAGTAGGTCATTGGGATCCTGCCCTTGGGGACTGTCTTGGGCCTGGCTCCTGTTTTTCTCTCTCTGCTTCCTGGCTTCCATGAATTGAGCATCGTTCCTCCCCATATCCTTCTGCCATGATGTTCTTCCTCACCTGAGGCCCACAGGAATGGAGCCAGCCTACCATGGACTAAAACCTATGAGCCATGAGCCAAAATAAACCCTTCCTTCAGTGACTTTATCTTATCAGGTATTTTGATCACAATGATGCCAAACTAACACTCCATTGAAAACAATGAAAGAAAAGAATCTTAAAACATACATTATACATTCATACTTTGAACCCACTAGGATGGTTAAAATTAAATGACTGATAATATCAAGGGTTGATCAGGATGTGGAGAAAGTGAAACATGTATTCTTTGCTGTGAGAAGAGTGAATTTGTACAGCTACTTTAGAAAAATGGCAGGTTTTTATCAAACAAACCATGCTTTCTGTACATCACATTGATTTTACTCCCAATGATGAACACAAGAGCAAAGAAAACATGTTTACAAAATCTTTACCCAAATGTGTTCAGACAAGTTTATTCATTATAGCCAAAACATTGGGGAAAAAAATGTACCAACAAATGATAAAAAACTTTTATTCAGAAATTAAAAGGCACAAATTCACACAATTTGACATGAATACATTTTTAAAGCTTTATCCTACGTGAACAAAAATACGTTTATTAAAGACTATGTAGTATATAATTTCAATTATGTGAAGTTCTAGAAAAGGCAAAACTTATGCTAGAAATCAAATCGCTGATTGTGTGTAGGATTAAAGGGGGTGAGATTCACTTCAAGGGGGCATGTGCAGACTTCATGAAGTGTTCTAAATTTTCATTGGCAGGTAGTGAAAATGTTCTCCATCTTCATGGGTGGTGGGTTTATGGATATATATATATATATATATATATATATATATATATATATGTCAAAATTTATAAAAATGTACAGTTAAAATGTTTCATGTATTTTATTTAACATGCATTGGGCCTTCTATAAACTTGTAAAGTGGATTTAAAACATCTCAGCCATACATTTAAGCATTAAGGAAATAGAAATGATTTGAACTTATAATCAAACCATATTTCTAATATTAAAATAATGCTATAATTCTTCCTAACATCGCATAAATTCAGATTTAGTTCAATTACAATTGACTCCTCTGTTCAGCTCCTTTTCTCAAAGAGCAAAGGAGTAAGCTAAAGCTTTATATTCTCTTTTGTGGATGAGTATGAGAAATAGGAAACTGAAACCACCGTCTCATGATGAAGTAGAAGGCATTTCAGCACAGTAGAGCTGTTTTTACTATAATTTTCACTGCCTTTATTCTTGTGCTTTATTTTTGAACATAACAAATGAACCCCTAATTATTTTCATTAACCTTGGTTTAATGCAGCCCCTTCTTTTATACAGCTGCATTTACTGCACTTCTCTAATTGTTTTATTTAAGGATTGTCCTATTCCCCTTCATTACTATAAATTGTGGTCTTAGTCAATTTAGTGGTGTGCCCAAGTTCCAAGAAGTTTTTTATATATATTGCCAAAGCTTTGGGGAAAATAATGGTTGGTATCCAAAGAGATGTCCTCATTTCTGCCATCTTCAGTTCTTGCTCTCATAGGTCACTGCTGCATTGTACTTTAATTTGAGGACTGCACTTTATTTTGAGGATGGAAGACATCCTCAAAAGATGTTAGCCACTTACTTTTTCCCTGGCATGGGGCTTTAGCTGGACTACCTGTAAGCTATACCATATATAAGATATTCTTTAGTCAAAGTGGAATATTCTGCTGCTTTTCTTAATGGTAAGGGTCTGGTATGGTGAATTGTTCAAGGGTATTTCAATTCTATATACCTAAAGGTATGTTACAAATCAAATCCTTGCAGTGGTTAGTTGGGTATATTAAGAGCTGGGTTAGGTAACTAGTGGGGACTATGATGACTTGCAGAGTAGTTTGTCCTGTTTAAAAAAAAGTTGAGGCCAGTATCCAGATCTTGTAGATTGTTTCTATGCACTAATGTGGTCTGAAAGTAATGGATATTATGGGTTCATAAGAAATTGTAAGTATGGTTTTATGTGAAATTTCCCCCAAACAGGCCAGACCTATCCTGTAAGCAGCCATATTTGTTTCCTATTGCTGTCATAAGGAATTATCACAAAATCTGGCTTAAAATAGCACTAATTTATTATCATACAGCTCACTGGGGCTGTCATGAACCTGTTGGGGCTAAAGTCAGAGTCTTGGCTGACTGTGTTCCTTTATGAAGAGTCTTGGAGGAATTCTGTTTCCTGGCATTTTCCCCTTAGAGAGGCCACCACATTCCTCCCTCCATCTTCAAAGCCAGTGATGTCACATCACTCTACTCTTTTATTTGTTGTCACATCTCTGACCACGACTGGAAAGAGCTATCCAGACTTGTTTGATGAGTTCAGAAAATGCAGTAAGATTTTCTCATCTTAAGGCCCTTCATTTATCCACATCTGCAAGTTTTCTTTGTCATTTGAGGAAACACATTCACAGGTCCCAGGCAACAGAATTGTGAACATCTTGGAGGGTTTATTATTTTGCTTAAGACAGCTGACAATTGTGACTGCTGACATACTCTTCTACAGAATCGTCTCTATTCTGAGATTTTGTTTTCCCTCTATGTCCTAGGAAAAAGCCACAATGGGCCTGTTCTGCTTTCTTTTCTCCCAGGCTTACCAAGGTACTGTCATTCTTGCCCAAGCAAAGGTTTGTGGGGCATTACGAAGGCCCAGGTTTCCCCATTTCTTCGTGGGGACCTTGTAGGTACTCAAGGAATCCCCTTCTTATTTGCTAGGTCCAGTACCAGAAAGATCTGGTCTCAGAGCAGGTGGAAAAATAGTTTACCTTAACTTCATGTGAGGGTTCTAAGTCCTTGATAACAATAGGACTAGGCTTTTGAGACCTGAGTTCATTTTTGCCTGAAGGCTATGGATCTATAGGGCAGCAGGATCTGACTACTCCAATAGAAAGAAGGACATCAAGTGACAGGAAATATTGAGAAGAGGAATTAATTAAAATTCTATTATTTTGTGAATAATTTTATTTTTTGGGCAAATATATGAACAAGATTTCTTTTACTTTTAAGTGTAAAAGCTGTATTCCAATCAAAATCCCAATGAGATTCCTCATAGATATAGAAAAAGCAATCATGAAATTCATCTGGAAAAATAAGAGACCCAGAATACCTAAAGCAATCCTGAGCAAGAAGAGTGAAGCAGGTGGCATCACTATACCAGACCTTAAATTATACTACAGAGCAATAGTAACAAAACAGCATGTTATATACACAATGGAATATTACTCAGCAATAAAAGAGAATAAAATCATGGCATTTGCAGTTAAATGGATGGATTTGGAGAAGATAATGCTAAATGAAGTTAGCCAATCTCAAAAAAACAAATTCTGAATGTTTTCTCTGATATAAGGAGGCTGATTCACAGTGAGGTTAGGAGGGGGAGCATGAGAAAATTAGACAAACTCTAGATAGGGCAAAGGGGTAGAGGGGAAGAGAGGGAATATGGGGTAAAAAAGATGTTGGAATGAGATGAATATCATTACCCTAAATACATGTATGAAGACACAAATGGCATGAATATACTTTATATACAACTAGAGATATAAAAAATTGTGCTTCTATTTGCGTAATATGAATTGTAATCCATTCTGCTGTCATATATAACAAATTAGAATAAAAAATTAAAAATACATTATTTAATTTTCTATATTGCCATGAATAATATGCCTAATGATTATAAGTCAATGATAACATATGAAACTTATTTCCCATAACTTATGTTATAATGCTAAGCTTAAAATTTGGCATATTGATAAGTTCAACATCTTATCTCTTTGAAACATGATGATTTTAAATAAAATAATAAAATTATTTTTCTATTTCTATTTAATACTTAATCTACTTGCAATATTTTCATTTTGCTGAAAGTCAATTTTACTATTATCAGTTTTTAAAATGGTTAGTAGTTTGAAAAGGTGATTTATTACTTTATTTTTTTTTTTTTTAGTATCAGGAATTGAACCTAGGGGCACTTAACCACTGAGCCACATCCCCAGACCTTTTTTATATTGTATTTAGAGACATTCTTTTGCTGAGTTGCTTAGGGCCTGATAAATTGGTGAGGCTGGCTTTGAACTCAGGAGCCTCCTGCTTCAGCCTCCAGAGCTGCTAGAATTACAGGCATGCACCACAATGCCTGGCTTCATTATTTTATTTCAAATACAGTTACTAATGAGCATATTAAAATCTCATGAATAATTAAAGGATGCAAAATAGAATAAGAGATCATTTTTTTTCATTAGTTTGGTAAAGAGTTTACAAAAGGTAATAAAATCACAGTTGCCAATATTGTATAAAACAAATTAGGAAATTCTTTTGTATGTCACAAAAATAAGTATTACAAAACTTTAAAGTTATGTTTTATTTAGAATATCAAATAGACCTCAAAATACATACCAACTCAAACATAGTGGATGTTTATTTCTTGGGCTTGTTATAGTGCTAAATCAGTGAACAGACAGGAGAACACTTCTCTACATAGTTGTTCTGAGTCCAGTCTAAACAGAAACTTTATCATGGTTAACTATGTGGCTCCCATTGTTGTCTTTGGAATCACTGTAATTCCAAACAAGTGGAAAGTGAAGGGTTTAGAAAGTAGGCTTCAGAGGTTTCACATGGTTCATTACTGCATTGACAACTGTTAGTCTCGCAGTCACAAAAACCTGAAATGGAAGCAGGAAACTGTTTTGTGCTTATGTTTATGAGGAAGAAGAGAAGTGGATTTTGGTGAGCAGGGTGAGTTCTTTGCTATGATATGCTCAATAGTTGATCCAGTATTTCTACATTTATTATCAGAAAATGTAAAGTACATGGTCAAAGTTGGAGCTACCATGTTGTTTATGAAAGCAATGTTTATAATGGTGAATAACTGGAGACTAAACATTCCACAATGTATAGAGTATCATTAAAATGTAATAATGCACATATAAACAGTATGTTATTAGAAATATAAAAGTACGTGCACGTGTATGTGTGGTGAGGGTGGAGGAGAGAATAGAATATTATACAAGGACAACCACAGCAAAAAAAAAAAATGGTGCTATAGATAAATATATAACTATTGGGTTAAATAGTATGTGTAATATATTATTAATTCAAAACAGATTATGAACAGTGTGTAGAGTTTGCACCAGTTTTTATAACAGCATATATTGATGGGGAAGAAAATGTTCTGGAATGGTATCGACCAAAGCTATCATAATAGTTCCTTCTAGATTGTGGGATCAGAAACATTTTTATTTCTTTTGATTTATCATTTGGATTTTTTTCCTTTGGATTTCTGTACTGCTTTAAATATTTACCTTCTATTTTTTAAAAACAATTAAGAATTAAATGTTTTACTGCAAAAGCATCAAATAACATCTTACAATTCAAAATTACCTCTTTCTTTGGTTCATTGTTATTTTGATTTTGATTTCTTCTGCATAGGTCACAAGAACAATTGAACTGAGAACTGCTTAGAAATATGGATAGGTGTTCCAAATCTCTATAATTTTATTCCTTTATAGTGAAGTAAAGCAATTAAAAATTGTTCTTCTGACTTGGTTTAATTCACTCATCTCATCAAAAGCTGACTGTGTCTACTGTAAGTAGCTGAAATTATTAAACATCTAGTAGAATATTTCCAAGGATTGATCATCTGTTTATTAGTGCAGTATTGTACAACCTAGCATATCAAGGAAATGAGACAAATTGGAAATGTCTCATGAGTGAGACTCTACAGTTAACTTATACTTGCTTCTAGATATTTTCAAGCTTTCTTAAATCTGGAACATAGCACTTTTTTAAAAAAATAAATTCTTAACTGAATGTGTTGGCTCATTATTAGAATGTTTCAGCATTTAATTTTGATTGCCTTTCAGCAAGATGGCTTGGTAAATCAGAAGAGAGTCCTTGAAAAAAAGCTACTCTAAAGCACAAATTGTATTTACAACTTAAAACATTGGAAATTTAAAATCATAAGCCTAGACCAGCAATGAGAAGAATAGCTCAAATAGCACTAAGAATCTATTAACATTCATAGCTGAACAAGGTGACATGCACTTAGAGTCCTAGCTACTCAAAAGGTTGAGACAGGAGGATTCCTTGAGCTTGCAAGTCTAGGCAACATAGCAAGAATGTCTCTTACTTAAGAAAAAATATATTAACATTGAATGATTATCCTACTCACAAAGAACAATTCCATGGTGTGTTGTAAATATCATTAGAATGGGACTTTGGGCAGATGGCATTCTATGGGGCTTCCAAGTTGTACACTGCACAGGAGCTCCTGGCCAAGAGCTGAGTGGAGCCTGAAATCCAGACCCGTTTGCTTTGTTAAACTGTAGCACATCCTCATCTGAGGCTGCATCTGTCTATACCTGTGAAGGAGGAGATCTCTTCCTATTTAGTACAAAGGCATCTCTGATACTCTCATTTGAGTCTGAGGATACGAAAAACTTTATTAAGTTTCTTTTCCAATTAGAGTCAGAAGATTAGTCTATAGTATTAAGGACTAGAATTAACATGAATCACTTGTAAACTTAGCCAGAGTGTTCATATATATAATTATCCATCTATCCATTCACACATTGATCCACTCAGCACATATGTACTGGTTTCACATTATATGCCAGGGTTTGGTAAGCTCCAGAGATGCAAAATTATATATTAGAGGCCCTACTTTCAAGGAATTTGTAATCTGGTATTGGCATTATTTGAAAAACAACAATCCAGCAGGCAGTGGAAGTGTAGACAAGGCATGCTTATGAGAAACTGTAAGGATCTCAGGTGACTCCATTTCTAGGTGATAGGTAGAAATCTAAGGGTCAAGAAAAAGAATGATCCTAGATGGGTTCTGAGGTTTTTGAAGCACAGGTGTAAAAAAACTTCCACGTTTAAACATTCTTTGAATAATGTCTCTGGCCTTTTCTCAGCCTCTATTCCTAATATCCTCACCTTTGTTTTATTTAGCTTGAAACTCAGCCAGTGAGATTTCATGTGAGTCCTCAGCTCATCCAGGCACTGGGTAAGCTCTAAAGCTAAACTGTCAGTATAGATGAAAAGAAGATGTGGTACAGGTATCATTAGTGTCCTGATGATATCCCAATATTTGCATTAAGAAATCATAAATATTTTTATTAAAATTCAAAAATTCCTTGTGTTTGGTCTGATTTTCACAAAGAAATTTGGTGGAGGTATATTATAGAATCAGTGGGAAAAGATAGATTGATCTTGGCTGGAAAGAAGAGTTGAAATGAAAACTATGAGCTAACATAAGTCATGTATTTCTGGGGCATTTTTTATAGATGTATATAATTCTATAAAATTGAATATGACTAAATCTTTTAAAAGTGGCTTCCAAAAATGATATTCTTTTTTGTGTGTGCAAAATAGAAGTATCCTCTTTTTTCTCCCTTAGACATGAGTATAACAAGTAAAACAGAATGTCAAAATATTCTAGTTAAAATGCACAATGTCAGAGATTCAGCTCCAATGCTATTATGTTAGAGCAGCGTGATACCTAAGAACAATGGCACCAGAATGAACTCTTCCAGGCCCAGTCTGCTTTATTTGAGCATAGCACTTTTCTTAGCACTAATTTACCTGATTGACAGCAATATTGGCAGTAGGAAGAAGTATATGAGTATCATTTAATGACAAGCAGTGGAAGCTTTTAGGTATTTTTTAATAAGAAACACGCCTTTTAAACTCATGTGGGGAACCTTTATTAAGATGAGATTTGTAGTACTTAAAATTGAAATCTAGCATGCACCATTATGCCTCTGTGCAGAGACAGTTTTGCACCTTTTCAAATGCTAGGTGGGTGGTGGCTTATCAGCGGACAAAGATGAGAGGCCATGGTGAGAAAGTTTTGTTCCCCTTTCACCTACAATTGGTTACTCAGCCAAGTTCTTGTTAATGTTGGCAGTGTTCGGTCTGTACTGAACCTTGCACTCTATCTGATGCTTGGCAAGCAAGATTGCTGCTGGAAACTAGACAGAAGCAATGTGCTTAAGTTCTAGAAAATTACATTGATGTTGCCATAAATGGAAAATCAAATTGTCATTGTCTTAGAGGAATAGAGAGAAAAAAAAATCTATTTATACCAGACACATCACAAAATTAAGTTACTTCACATGAATTGTAAATTACTTAAGTCCCAAGAGAAAATCATTACATATAGGCATATACAAAGACAGCTTTGACTATAACATCAATGAAATAAACTCAGGATCTGATTGGACCATTATATAAGGGCACAATGACTAAGTAGATCTCCTGTCATGGAGGGGCAGTCTTCTTCTGTGAAAACAAGGACATTTTACTACTAGGAAAAAAAAATAGTGATGGACGGAAAGAATAGGGAGTGAGAGAGAAGTTTCCAATCACACCTTTGCCAAGTGCTGTTTTCCATCCCCTCAGTCCAGTTCTGATTACTCCTGCCATTTTAGAAAGCTCAAAGCCTGAGTATTTGACAAGGAAATAGACTAAAAAAATTGAACCACATGTAAACTATTTATAGGTTTGCTAGCCCAAAGAAATAGGAGAGGAAACAAACAGCAGCAGCAGCAAATTCAAAATTGGCTATAAATCTCAAATAAGAAGTATAAGACTCACATTGGGCACGGTATACCAGGATCAGCTTTAGAGCTAAGAGGTATTTTAGACATATGAAAAAAGGAGAACATCTTTCATTAGTTCTCTCAGCTTGTTGAGGGGAAAAAAATGCAGCCAAGAATTGACTCTCATGGCAAAGACCTATTAACTGGGACAAAGCATTGTTTATATTTTATGCTTTATTACTGTAAGTGCTTAAACTATTAGCAGTTTTGCTGAAGAAAAGAGGGTTATGCTCTAAACATAGGAGTGGGGTGAGAGCTTACAGGACTCAAATGCTGTCTCTTTCTTTAGCCCCAGGCTGGTCCTTTAGCCTTTGTGGCTCAATTTAATCTTTCTACATAGCTCAGTGGAAAACTATACATTTGCCTTCAACAGAATTGCTAGTAGCCGGGGGACACTCATTTCATCTTCAGGGGTCATCTGATACCAGGGGACAAAGTAAGTGACTACATACTGTCAAGACATCAGGCAATGCTTTAGGTGCTAGTCTTAGCCCTTTGGGCATTATCTTATTGGCCCTGGGCACTTTCTACTCCATATTCTCTTGTGCTTATAGAGGCAACATTTAAAATGGCATAGGAGTTCTTTGCTGCATTATTATCAAATATTGGAAATTCTTCTTCCATGTATGTATGGCCTGAGATTCCTTTGAGCCTGTTACATTTTATTCATATTTTTACTCATTAAAATACATTTTGAGAACAAACATGAGAGTAGACATGATGTTTAATAGATAAGATGACAGTTTTTAAAAAGAAATGATATAGCCCAGACTTCAAGGAGAAAACCATCTAATGGAGGAAGCAGAGGAATAAACAAACATCACCAGGTGATGTGCTTAGAGCTATAAGGGGTCATATGAGGTTCTTTCGAAGAAAGGAGAAGGAAGTAACAGAGTCATAAGGAAGTTGGAGAAAGTTGCACAGGGGTACTCATATTTAACTGAGTCTTGAAGAATGAAGTAAAGTTCACTTAATAAGGGTCACGTGAGGGAGGTTCCTAGAGGCAGTCAATGGAAGAACAAAGGCCCCAAGATATGGAAAACATGATTTGTTCAAAATTATTAGAGATTTTAAATGTATGGAATGGGGGCTGATTAAAAGATGATGTTGGAAAGGAAAGTTGGATTCTAAACTTAAAAGGACTCTGGATCACTGCCTGTCTGCCTGCCTGCCTCCTTCCCTTATCTTTCTGAAGTGCTGGGAATCCAATCTGAGGCCATGTGTATACTACTTTGGACACATTTCTAATGTGGGCTCTCAACAGATTCATTCATTTGGAATCATTTTAGTGGCCTACCTTCCCAGGATTTCACCTCTGTGTATGTATCACTTCCTCTGGATAGAACACTTTTACCTTTCTTCAGGATCATTCTGTAAATACACATAGAGATGTACTAGCTTATGCCATCTTCAATTAAAAGTTCTTCCTCCATGGTAGGTTTTTTTTTCCCCCACTCATCCCTTCGAGCTGTTGTATGATTGTCTGTATCCCTCTCCATCTATGTTCACCTTCAAGAGACTTCTAAAAGTATTACCTACTTCCTTAATAAGAATTTTAGCTCCTTACCAGCTGTTATGGGCTGCATGTTTGTGTCCCCTCAAAGTGTATATGTTGAGGTCTCATCTCCAAGTGATAGTGTTTAGAGATTGGCCCTTGAGGATCTCATGTCCTTGATGGAATTAGTGTCCATGTAAAAAGAACTAGCTTCTTCTCCTCCTTTTCTCCACCATGTGAAGACCTAGCAAGGAGACAGCCAGAGGCAAACCAGGAAGAAGATCCTCTCCAGAACTCAATCATGTGGGTCCAGTGATCTTGAAATTCTCAGCTTCCAGAACTGAGAAATAAATTTTGGTAATTTAAACCATGCAGTCAATATTAATTTGTTATATCATCCCAGATTTGCTAAGACACCAGCTGGGAGACTATGGGTCTCAGGTTCCTCATCTTTAAGATGAAGATAACCTACTTCTGAGTTTATTACATTAGCAGTACTATAATACGATGTGGATTATAGCACTACTGGGTTTATTATAAAGCAGTATATATTTACATAGGAAACATTATGACTTGTATTATATAATTACAACATATAATATTTAAAATGCAAAATTATATAATTGGCATAAAAAGCATATGTGTGTGTGTTTGTGTGTGTGTCCACACTCCAATATCACTATACCAGATGCTTCTTGTGATATGCATCGCATATTTTTACATCACTTTCTTTCTCCAGTTACTGTTGGGCAACCAGTTTGGCACATGTGTATCACAGAAGCACCTGACTTTACCTATCTTGGATATTTTTCTCTTTATATTAGCTGAATTGCAATATAATTGAATACAAAAAAATTAAACAGGTTTAAAGTGCATAATTTGATAACCTTTGGTAGATGGATATATTTGTAAAGCCATCATCACAGTCAAAAAATGAACACATCCCTGACAACTACAAAATTTTCCTCATGCCCTTTTATTCCTTCTTCCTGTGCCTCACTTTTACCCTCTTCCCTAGGCAAACACTCATCTGCTTTCTGTCCCTACAGATTATTTAATATTATATCAAATTTTAAATAGTGCAATCAAAGGCCAACCTTTTAACATATTGGCACAGAAACTGACTTCCAGAACAAGACTCCTAAAGCACAAGAAATAAAATTGAAAATCAATAACTGGGAAGGCATCAAGATAAAAACTTCACAGCAAAAGAAACAATCAAGAGTGTGAAGACAGAACCTACAAAATGGGAGAAAAAATTTTGCCACCTGTACCTCAGATAGAGCTTTAATTTCCAGGATATACAAAGAAAAGAGAAAGCTCAACACTAAAAAACCAAATAACCCAATTAATAAATGGGCAAAGGAACTGAACAGAGCCTTTTGAAAAGAAGAAATACAAATGAAAAATAAATATATGAAAAAATGTTCAACATCTCTAGGAATTAGAGAAATGCAAATTAAAACTACACTGAGATGCCATCTCACTCCAGTCAGAATGGCAGTTACCAAGAAAACAAGTAACAACAAATATTGGTGAGAATGTGAGAAAAAGGGAATCTCATACACTGCTTGTAGGACTTCAAATTGGTGCAACCACTCTAGAAAGCAATATGGAGATTCCTCAAAAACTAGGAATGGAACCACCATTTGACTCCATTATCTGACTCCCAGGCATATATCCAAAAGATTTTAAATCAGCATACTTCAGTGATTCGGTCATATAAATGTTTATAGCAGCTCAATTCACAATAGCAAAGCTATGGGATCAACAAAGGTGCCCTTCAACAGATGAATGGGTAAAGAAAATGTGGTATATACACACAATGGAATATTACTCAGCTATAAAGAAGAATGACTATGACATTTGACTGTAAATGGATGGATTTGGAGAATATTATGCTAAGTAAAATAAGCTAATCCTCCAAAACCAAAGGTCAAATGTTTTCACTGATAAGTGGAAGCTAAACCACAATAAAGGGAGTGAAAGAGGAAGAAGAGAATTTCAGTAGATTAGAGAAAGAAGAATAAAGGGAGAGAAGGGGTGATAGGAATAGGAAAGATAGTAGAATAAATCTAACATAATTTTTCTATGTACACATATGAAATTACCTAAGTGAACCCCACCATTGTGCCTACCCAAAGGAATGGGGTTCTCATTAGAATAAGATATATCCTATGCTGGTATAATTTTATCCAAATGGATTCTACTGTCATGTATAACTAAGAAGAACCAATAAAATAAAATTTAAAAAAACAGTGAAATCATAAATAATAGTTAAAACAGTTATAAAGCAATAAGTTTTATTTAGCTCAGATTTTTGAAAGCAGAAATTCCCAGATCAGACATCCCCCCACCTTTTGGACCCTGATGGAACATGGCTGCCTCTCCATGGGGTAGAGAAGAGGAAAGGAATCATCTGCATACAGTACGGATATATGTGGTGGTCAGGAAGAAAGATAGATTCAGGGGAGATGCCTGGCTCTCTTTACCACGATCACATCTCTCAGGATTTTCCATGAAAGAGGGAGAATACATTACTCGGAGAAGAGCATTTATACCTTCCCAGAGCAATGCCCATATGATCTCTTCACCTTTCACTAGGCACTACTTTTTCAAGGTTCCTTCATATCAACATAGCTATATCAGGGATCAAACTTCCAGCCTTTGAGAGACAAACCACAGCTAAACCATAGGAATACATAAAATATATTATATATATATATATAAAACAATAAGAATATATATATATATATATATATCTTCATATATACGCATGCATATAGAATTTCATTTGCCTTTAAAATTAATTTCTAATTTTTATTATATTTATTTAGAAATTTAACTTTATTTAGAAATTGATTTATAAATTTATTTAATTTCTAAACTTTATTTGGAAATTTCTCTTTATTTTTTGATTAGCACGCATTAATTGTATATTTTAATAGGGTTCAGTATGATTTTTCCATACACACATGCATCATGCAATGATCAATTCCAGCTTCTCTTTACTCTGTTCCTCAGCTCCCTTCCCACCCTCTAGTAATCATTATTCTATATTCAGGTAGACTTTTTTTATTTTTTAAATTTCCACATGAGAGAGAACATGTGGTTCTTATCTTTCTGTGCCTGGCTCTTTTCACTTAACATAATGACTTTAAGAATCTCATTCTTCTTTATGTTATAGAATATTCCATTCTAGCACATTCCATTCATAGAATATTTTGTAGTTTTGAAAAGTTATATTTTTCCCTGGGCATACTCTTTTTAAGGTCCATTTACATGGTTGCAGATATCAATAGCATATTTTCCTTATTGTTCAGTAGATTTATATATCCGTTCATCTCATTGATCATCATTTGGATTGTTTCCAGTCTTCATCTATTAAAGCTGCTATGCATATTCTTGTACAAGTTTTTAATAAAAATAAGCTTTCATTTTTCTGGGGGTAAATATCTTGGCATGAAATGGCTATACCATATAGTATATATAGGACTACATTTTTAAAAACCTATTGAAATATTTTTGATTGGGAGCAATAAAAGTTCTGGTTATTTCATATCCCTGTCAACCCTTGGTATGGTGAATCATTTTAATTTCAGGCATGCTAATAGTAATAGGTATGTAGTAGTAGTCCATTAGCATTTTAATTTACATTTTATACTTATGAGTTATTTTGATTATCATTTCATGAGCCATCCATATAACTTTAGTAGTATGTTTAAATCTTTTACTCATTTTCTAAATGTATCTTTTAACTTTTTAATTAATGATTTTTAACAGTTTTTATATATTATGGATACAAGCCCTTAATTAGATGAATTAGTTGCAAATAATATCTTCTAGTCTGCCTTTTCATTCACTTAAAATTTTATTATGTATAAGTGTGGTTTATAATGTGATATGTGGGATGTACACAGATATGGTTACCATAGTGAAGCAGGTATTATCTCACAGAGTTACATTTTATGTTATTATGATAAAAGTAGCTGAAATCTATTCAGCACAAATCTCTATTGCAAAATGATTTTGTTAACTATAGTCTTTAGGCTTTTCATCACACACCTGCTAGTTCACGTCTTTGCCTTCATTCTTCCTATTTTCTTCCTAACACACTCCTGGTAACCATTGTTTTAATTTTTATCTCTTCATCTTGGTGTGATTGACCCTCCTGCCCATCCCAGGCTTACATTGGATATGTAAGTAAGATCATGCCTACATATCTCTCTGATGGGACTATTTTACTTGTCATAAGGTCCTCTAGGTCAGTCATCATATTTAAGGAATTATTGCTGAACTCTGAATCACTTAAGCTTTCTCTTGTGCTTTCTTCTAGAAATTATATAGCTTTTAAATTTACATTTGGATCTATGATGTATTTTAAGTTAACTCTTATTCTTTGTAAATGGGCTAAAGTATAGATTGAAGTTCTTTTCCCTTTTTCTTTCTTTCTTTCTCTTTTTTTTTTTTTTGCATAGGTTATCCATTATTCCATCATCATTTGTTGAACAAAATTATCTTTTCTCTTCAGAATCATATTTTGTCAATATTTGTCACTGATATGGGTAGGTATACTTCTGGAACCCCTCTTCTGTTCTACTGGTCTTTTTCTCTAGCTTGTCAACAATTCATTACTCTTTTGATTATGGTAGTGTTATGTCTTGAAAACAGGTATAATTAGTCTCCAAATTTGCTCTTCTTTTTCAAATGTACTTTCGCTCTCCTAAAGTTCTTGGCATCTTCATATTAATTTAAATACCAGTTTTTCAATTTATATTTAAACAAACAAACAAAACAAATATGCCCAGATCTTGTTTGGAATTGAGTTTAATTGATATCTTCATAATATTGAATCTTCCAACAATGAACACACTATATTTTTTCAATTTATTTGGGTTTATAAAAAAATTTGTCTCAGAAATATTTGTAGTTTTCCCTGCACATATTTTGCATGCTTCATAGAATTATCCCTAAATATTTCATATTTCAATACCATTATAAATGGTATTGTTTTCTATTTTAAATCATGATCAGTAGTATACACAAATGTATTTGATTGGGAGATAGTAAACTTATATTCTGGAACCCTGATAAACTCACCCATAAGTTCTAGTAGCTTTGAGGGTCTCCATAGGATTTTCTAAAAAGTTTCTGCCTGAGAATAAGAATTTTACCTCTTCCTTTTCAATATAAAATATTTTAGAATTTATTTTCTTCCCTCTTGCTCTGATTAGAACTTCTAGTAAGACATTGAAAGGAAGTAGATGATAATGTATATGTCTGCCTTATTCCTGATCTTATGGAAAAAGTATTCAGTCTCTAGTCATTAAGTAGAAAAATCTGTGTTTTAGGCATGCGTTTGATAAGACTACTACAGGGTTTTTCTTTTTGTATCAAAAAAGATGTAGGATTTTGTAAAGTGATGTTTTGTGTTTATTGAGATTATCACATTTTGCTGTGCTTGTTAATATGGTGAACTTTTTGAATTTTTGATACTAAACTAACCTTGCATTCCTGAGATAAACACCACTAGGTCATGATGTATATATATATATATATATATATATATATATATATATCATTAGATTGACTTGCTAAATTTTAAGAAGTTTTATATCTCTCTGTATAAGTGATATTGATCTGTTCTTCTCTTGAAATATTTGCCTGATTTTGGAATAAGGAAAATGTTTGTCTTATAGAATAGGTTTAGAAGTATTCCTATTTCTTCATGTTTTCTGAAAATGTTTCTATAAAATTAATATTATTTCTTCTTTATAAGTCAAATAGAATGACTATTTTGAGAACTCCATTAATATCTACAGTTTTCTTCATGAAAATATTTTTAAAAAGAAATTCAACTTCTTTAGTGGACATAGAGGTATTTTGAGTGCTCCATGGTAGTTTTGTCTTTTTCTATGTCTTTTTATTTCTTTTTTCTTTTTCTTTTTTTTTTTTTGAGAGAGGAAGAGAGAATTTTTTAATATTTATTTTTCAGTTTTTGGTGGACACAACATCTTTATTTTATGTGGTGCTGAGGATCGAACCCAGTGCCCCGCACATGCCAGGTGAGCACGCTACAGCTTAAGCCACGTCCCCAGCCCCATAGTTTATGTGTTTTTAAGAATAATTTTCATCTCATCAAAGTAATCAAATTTATTGGCAAAAAGTTTCCCATAATATTATGTTAGTATTTTTAGAATGTCTAGATAGAGAAGTCTACTGATGAATGTAAAATATATTAAGTGTTCTATAGAAATTAAGGTCATTAATTATTTTGAAGGTCCTGCATTATACTGACTATGTCTGAGTGGTACAAAGAACAGATAGTATCAGATATTTATGACTCATCTTATATTCTTTTTTTATCACCCTTTATTGTAATTATTGCTGTAGCAAGAAGCTTTTCTACATATGCACTCAAACAATATCTTGTTTAACTATGCATCATATTCCTGTCTTTCTTCCTTGGAATTTCTTTGTTCCACTGAAGACAGCATCTCTCCTTTCACGAACAGTGAACTTTACTTGCAACTTTGTGAGAACTTATCACCTCATGGACCATACTTGGCCAGTGGGGGAGAAGAACAAGTATATAAATGTTTGTCTCTTCTAAACCACAGATTGATGATGCTACACACTCTACTTAGCTTCTGTGAGGATTGAGTCTACAGTGCTGAAGAGCTTGAAGCATGCTGGCTGTGACACCCTCCTTTCCTGCTTCACTATCCCCAGTGCTCAATTCCTAGTCTCTGTCCCAAAGTAAACTACCTTTGCCACAGGTTTCATTTCAGACTATGCAGGGGGTGTGGGTAACACAAGCTAAAAAGTCGCCAGTGATGTGTGTTCTAATGGTCATTTCTCTCTCTTCATCTTATCACATCTGTCAGCAAACTTAAATGAGGGTTTATCCCTATCTTTCTTGTGACACACCCGACTCTCAGGGTTTCTGCGATTTACATTCACCGGGTTTTTCTACTACATCAGTGGTTTCTTCTTAACATACTTCATTGGTTTTACATTTTTATGGTACATCTATAAATTTGACATAACTTAGGGTTCAATTGTTGGAACTTTTTAAGTCCCCATTATTTCCTTAAGATATCTAGTCCCTGATTGTCATCAAAATAACATGAATTCCAAATTTGTATCTCCCTGACCTCCATACTCCAATACAAATTCAACTGTATACTTGACACCACCTTTAAAGTGTTTGAGTTTCTCAAAGTTATTTTTGAGTAAAACTGATTTCTCAAACTACTAATCCAGCCTTCTCTTGAGTTTTATGACTTAAGACAGAGAGTCCCACTCTATTGTTCATATTCCAATTCTAATCCATAAATAAGTTCTATCAACTCTATGTTCAAAATGTATTAGATATTGATCTACCTCTGTCCATTGTCACTGCCTAGTCTAGGTCATTATCATCTCTCACTTGAACCACTGTAATAGCCTCCTAATTGGTCTTCCAGCTTCTGTTCTTGCTCCTTAGAATTCATTCTCTGCACACTAGAGAGAATCATCTCTTAAATCCATTAATCAGAGCATGCCATTCCCTGTCTTAAAACTCTCCAAAAGGCTTTCTGCTGCACTTAAAATAAATCTAATGACTTACTATAACCTTTATGACCCTACATGAACTGACTGCTGCCTGCCCATCTGACCTCATCATCTACTGTGCTCCACCTCCCTCTCATTATGCAACAGTCATGCTGGCCTTGTGTCTAATCTATTAATTTATCAAGCATATTGCTGCCTTAGGGTTCTCACTTTCTGGTTCTTCTATCTGCCCAAGTTGCCACTATATCTGCACTGAGCTTAATCCTTCTTGTATCTTAATTCAAATTCACCCTACATAGAGAAGACTTCAAATCTATCCAATATAACCAATTCTCATGCCTACTAACTTATATCATATTTTTCTATTTTGCTCAACTATCCAAAGTGGTTACTATAATTTATTTAATAGCATATGGTCTCTTTTCCCCTTAGGAATGCAAGATCTATCATAATATTTGTAATTTGTGCACTGCAATACCTTCAGTGTCTAGCATTCTTCTTAGTACCTAGGGAGAATTAATTAAACATATATTGAATATGTGTATAAAATGAATTCTGTTTTAAAATATCTAAAATTATAGACCTGACTCTGGCTTACTACTGATTATGTACTCTTTGGAATTATGCCAGTTTTACCTAATCTCCCTTTCAGTTTTCACTTAGTAACTTCCTCAGCAATTCCTAAATCATGGGAATTTATTGTGGTGATCTAAAGGAGTATACGTGCATACTATTCCTCATTTACAGACCTTACTCATTGATGTGGTTTTTTTGGCCCATTATGTGTAGGATATAAATGAAAATAGTATTATATAGTCAGAAAGATAACAAAATTGAATCTGTAAGGCCAATCTTCTGGTGTCAGTTTATTAATTTGTAATGCAACTATAAAATGGGTTTTATTCAGCATCCATATTAACTAGAGTTCCCAAAGGAATAAAACCATAGAAAAAAGTACCCCTACTTTTAAAATAAGACATTTGACTCCCTCTATAAAATTTGCAAAGTTTGGCTAAAAATCACTTTTACGTCTTCAGCTCACATGTACTCAAGGGAATGAAATGACTGAGTTTAAAGATGCTGGAAGATTTTGGAGAGAGTTGTTATGATTTATGGTGTTTTCCTCTCTGTACCTATAGGAGAGAATTGGGTGTTTCTTCACTTTACTTAGAGCATGAGGGATATTCTTCCAAATAAACAACCTATACAATCTATTCTGTGAGCCCTGGAACTAAATGACATGGTACATAGTGTCAGAGCAAGTATTGGCCACATGATGAGCCAACTAATGTCAGGTCAGGATTTCAGCTCCCCATGGACTGAAAGGGCTCATTGAAAGAGAACAGGGTTAATAATTGTCCTAAAAGAATACCAGGAGTGCTTCCTGGCAGATGTGAGGCAGGTACAAGTTAGCAGCCTATGGTATACCATGGATTGCTGAAGCTACAGATTGCTGCATGGAGTGAGCTGGAGAAGAGGCTTTGTTCAATGTCAAGGTAGCTTCTGTGAGACATTCTTCATGGAGATGATTCCTAGAAACCAAGGACAGAAAGATTCAGATTTAAAAGCATGCAGTTAGTATGTTAGGCAGTTTTCATTGCTGCTACCAAAATACCTGATGAGAACAACTTAAGGGAAAAAAAATTATTTTAGCTCATGGTTTCAGAGGTTCAGTCCATGTTCAGCCGACTTCATTGCTCTGACACCCAGGTGAGGCAGAACATCGTGGTGGAGGAGTGTGGCAGAGGACTGCTGCTGTAATCATGGCAGCCAGAAAGCAGAGAGAGAGGGGGTCGTGGAAGGGCCACAGGAAGGATAAACACTTTCAGGGTATTCCTCCAGTGACCTAACTCCTCCAGCCATGCCCTACCTGCTACAGTTACTTTCCATCAGTCCATTCAAACTAGGGTATACTCATTAGGTTGTGGCTTTCATAATCCAATCAGTTCCCCTCGGAGTGAGTATTCTTGCAAGAGTACAAAAACTTTTAGGGACACTTTACTTCCAAACCATAAAAGTTAATATTATACTTAATAATAGAAACTGAATACTTTCCCTCAAGACTGAGAACAAGGCAAAGACATTTGCCATTATTACTTCAATTTAACTTTGTACTAAGTCTTCCTCGGTGCAATGAGACAAGGAAAATAAAAAAGGGGCCAGTTTTAATAGCCCCCCCAAACCATGTTGATGTATAATAAAATCTGGGATCTTCATGCTTTGTAATATTACTCAACAATAAAAAGATAAAAAAACCTACTGATTAATGCAATAACAGGGATGAAATTTAAAAGCATGACAAATGAAAGGAGTCAGATACTAAAGCTATCTATTAAATGATTCCATTTATATGTCATTCAGTGAAATGCAAAAGAATAAAGAGAATAATCAGATCCATTGAAGAGGACAGAATATTAGGAGATATTTGACTGTGAGGAGGCAAACTGGAACTTTTTGGAATGATGGAAAATTTCTGTCTTGACTATGGGAATAGTCCCATGATATGATTGTATAATATGGCTGTGAAAATTCAAGAATGAATTTTATGAAAGAAACTCAATAAATTTGACTCAGGAAGTTAATTGTGCCATGTGCTATAATATATAGATAGATGAGTAGAGAGAATATAGAAAAGGGAATAAAACCTGCATCATGGTGGTGGAAGGATTTGAGATGAATACAGCATTTACATTTATTATCATACAAGATATTGAGTGTCAACCAACTGAACAATGAAGTACCTGAGCTGCCAAGACTGAAGAGAATATTGGGTTGTCTTACATTAAAACAACATTGTAACATATTCCTGCCCACTTGCCTCGGTACTCTCTGGAAGCCAAGATTTGGTCTCATTTATCATAGTATCTTCTGTGCTTAGTGTAATGTTTGGGAATTCACAGGCATATTACAAATACTTCTTGATTGACATACTGAGCATCCAGTGGGAAATCAATTTTAAGCTCCCAGACCCCAATCAGAAGATTACTTTTCTTAAAGATGAGGGCAGAGTTTTAAAACTTAGCTTATTTCCACACCAAATACAGACCACAAAGACAATGGTCAACAGCTAAAAAGTGTTTGGATTGGAAAATGAAGGTGAATCTCAAGCAAAATGAAATTACCTGGTAATAAGTAATAGAGTAGTTTTGCAAAGAAGTTGAAAAAAAGTACACCCTTAATATTCCTAGTAATAAAATATATCTTGAAGATTGCAATTGGATTCTCAGAAAACTTAAGAGATACTAATTAGAACTCTGTACAAAGACTCCTCAGGTTCACATAGAGGAAAAACTGTGTGACATACAGAAGAGTCTCAGCCAAGTTAGAAAATGAAAAAGATAGAGTAATATTTTGCCTCAGAGGAGATCCTTCTCATTTTCAAACTTACCTGGGAAAGGAGTTTTATTTATTGGGGATGAATATGAAATTAACATTAAAACTATATTTTATGTCTATAGTTTATTTGTATATAATTATCTCTCCTTAATCTTATATTCAACTGCCTCTTTTTTTCTTTATATAGTTTAATGGTAAGAAGTCCAAGCTCAGTTATCACTGTTGCAAGATACAGGATCAATAATCATTCTACCTCACGTGGAACCAGAAAACTTTTACAAGAATGCAGACAAGTAGGTAGTGCTCATTTAAGACTATTGTCACAATTGGATTTATTTCACACTGGGAAGGAGGGATGTCTCTGTTTTTGTAATTTTTTGTTCTTTTTAGATATACATGATATTAGAGTGTATTTTGACATGTTATAAATACATGGGCTATAACTTATTCTAATTGGGATCCCATTCTTGTGGTTGTAAATGATGTGGATTTCACTGGTGGTACATTCATATATGAACATCGGAAAGTCATGTTAGGTTCATTCTAATGTCTTTCCTATTCCCATACCCCTCCCTTCCCTTCATTCCCCTTTGTATAATCAGTCCAGTGGACTTCTGTTTCACCCCTCTCACCACAATTATTGTGTGTTAACATCCACATATCAGAGAGAACATTCGGCCTTTGGGCCTTTGGTATTTGGGGTCTGGCTTATTTTACTTATGATAGTAGGAGGGATTTCTCTTAATACCAAAGTTCTACTTGAGGTTCACTGTAGACTCCATGATTAACTATTGGCTCATCAATGTTCTTTATTTCCTTGTCCAATATGTCTTCTCATGCCATTGTCATTCAGACTCAGATTAACTATCTGCTTTTGTTCTACCAGTCTACCCAAAGAGTTGTTATTTATCCTTTCACTTCCTTCCACTCTTCCCCCAATTCTTAAGTTTCAATAACATCAAAATGTTTACTGTTCTTCAATTATATTCTTCCAGGTGCAGATCTACACACTGCCTCCTGGAAGCCTTTGGCCTCCAACCCTGACTAAGTGCTCATCAGTTCATGTGCCTAATAGGATGCCTTTCACATTGTGCAAGTATATATTTATCTTCCCTCTCTAACTAAACTGTAAGGGTCAGTGGCCAAGGTCCAGTTCTGTATTATTCATCCTTGTATCCAGAACTGAATATTATATTTGCTCTTATTAAATATTCTATAAATGCACACTGAAAACAAATGAATACTGATAAGCTTTAATTTTTTCATCTTAATTATGAAGTTAATGGGCTAAGAAAACAGAATCTTAATAGAGCTAATCAACTTGCAAACTGTTTAAGACTTTTCTTCATCAGAATCCACAAGGGTCTGAACCTATTTATTTTTGTACCAGTTAAGCCCAATGTTAAGTAAAGAATAAGGTCAGGCAGAGAATACAATACATTCTCATAGATTTCTCTTAACCTCCCAGTAGGAAACTAATAAGATGGAGGTAGGGGCAGTGGTAGTAGGGAAAGAATAAAATATCTTCTGAATAATAGTTATACTTAAAATATTTCCTTAATAAATGCCATAGCATTTGGGAATTCATTAAAAGGAAGAACAGTCTTTTCTATATGTTAACTGCAGCTTCAGCAACAGCAAAGATAATTAAGAGATTCTTTGAACGACGCTCAACTTTCTCAGCAGCAGCCTAATAGCTATGATTTTTCTAAAAAGGGCTTTCCTAATAACCTGTAAGCTTTCCTAATCCCTGATTCGGGACTCTTTTCTGTCTACCAATAAAAAGAGAGTAGTTCTAGAATCCAGTCCTACAGCTTAAAATTTAGAATTTCCTTTAAAAAAGAAGACAAGTTGGCTAATAAGTACCCTCACTTGATGAATATTTTCTCTTCTGATCCCTATTTCTTGCCTATACAGGGCTTCAATTCAACATTAGAAATTTCTAGCAATATGCATTCACAAAAGTTACCTTAAAATTAGGATGAATTTTAAAGAAATTGGCTAATTATGTTTAAAAATTCATTTGTAGCTAGCATTTGAAAGAAAAACAGATATCAGTTGGATAGAATGGACTTAAGAAGTAAAATCTTAATATCTGAAAAATATTTAGAGCCCAGACTTATGATGTTTTCTCAATATTAATATATTTAATATATTTGGTTATAATAATATCAGAATTGTATACATCTGTACAGTGTTTATGTGTAGAAAATGAAGCACTGAGATATTAAATAATTGCCTGGACACTAGGGATGAAGAATTCTGTGATTAATTCATACTTCTTATAGATAATTTATCTTAAGATAAAATTTTAAAATACTTTTATACTAATTTAATAAAAGCAAAGTAAAGGATAAAACTGGGGGAGGATCCAACATGGTGGCCGGCAAGGAAGCAGCACTTTCAGTATCTCCACATTAACTGGATCAGAAACACCCATTAAAACAGCTACATTCTACCTACTGAGGAACTTCTAGCAAAATTCCGCTGAAAGGAGACCTGCCAGGAATTAGTAAGTTTATTAGAGGTGACAGTTTGCCCCAGACAAGTGAATCTTGGCCAGCCACACGGGCGCAGAGGTCCAATCCCGCAGCCACCGCCCGACCGGCTCTGCAAGCGGCCCCCGGCGGCCCGGGGCAGCGAGAAGGGTCCCTGCCTGGCCCAGCAGACGGCCCCCGCCATCCGGGCTCTCCTGGCGGCCCCGCTCGCTCTGTGATCGGCCACCCCGCCCGCTTGGCTCTTAGCCACGAGGCCGCTGCCTACCCGGTTCTACAAGCGGCCCCCGGCGGCCGGTGCGGTGAGAAGGGTCCCCGCCTGGCCTGGTAAATGGCCTGCGCCCTCCTGGCTCTGCTAACGGCCCCGCCCACCCGGCAAAAGGCCCCCCGCCCTCCTGGCTCTGCTGGCGGCCCCGCCCCCGGCCAGCGCAGGCCCGGCTCTGCAGGCGGCCCCCGGCGGCCCGCGCAGCGAGAAGGGTCCCCGCCTGGCCCGGCAGACGGCCTGTGCCCTCCCGGCTCTGCTAATGACCCGCCCGCATGGCTAAAGGCCCCCTGCCCGCCCTGCTCTGCAAACGGCCCTGCCCACCTGGCTAACGGCCCCCTGCCCTCCGGGCTCTGTTGGCGCCCCGCCCGCGGCCAGCGCTGGCCCGGCTCTGCAGGCGGCCCCCGGCGGCCCCGCGCAGCGAGAAGGGTCCCCGCCTGGCCCGGCAGACGGCCCGTGCCCTCCCGGCTCTGCTAACGGCCCCGCCCCCACTGCGAACGGCCCCGCCCACCCGGCAAACGGCTCCGCCCCCTGAGACGACGTGAAGGGAATCTAACCAAGCCTTTATGAAATAGCGAACTGGGAACTAAAACCAGAGATTGTGTCAGACCAGAGACAAGCCAGTTCCACCCCTCCCTTCGGACACTCCAGCAAGGAGGCAGGGGCCCGCCATAGCAGAGAGGGGAAGTCACCAAAGTTCAGCCAAAGAGATTCCTTCCCAGCGGAATCTACTTTAGCAGGTGTGTGACTCCCACCCACATCAGATACAAACAACTGGGAAACTTCAAAATCTCTCCGTGGGCGTGACCGTGAGGGCCAAAGGACTCTCGACCCCCAACTCCCAATACTGCCAGTGACGTGGGCGTGACTGTAGGGGCGGAGGGAAGCAGAGAAGACTCCCCACCCCCAACTCCCCCAACCGCCAACTGAGAGGGCGTGACGGTAGGGGCGGAGGGAAACAGAGGACACTCCAGACCCCCAACTCCTCCTACCGCCAGCGGAGTGGTTGTGATTGTAGGGGCTGAGGGAAGCAAAGGGGATCCTCGACCCCCAACTCCCATTACCACCAGTGGCGACACCAATGGTCTTAGCCGCCAGATTCCGAAGGTGTGCCCACCAAAGGGGTCCGGAAAAATTAAACTATTGACTCCCAGAACACAGCCCCACAGCACTGGGGCTTAGATGAATGACAGAGAGAGTGCTCAGTCGTTAGGGAAATAGAGCACTCAGAGGGGCTGAAAGTGTAACCAAATCCTTGGAGAACCTCCTCCGGTGCACAGGACCTGGCTGGCTGGCAGGAGGAAGGGGAGGAGGGGCCGTAGAAGTGAAACAGCTCTGGACCAACAGGATTGAGAGGCTCCCAGGAGCCGCCTTACAGGGATTGCTGTTGACACATTGAGGGCAAATCTCAGCCCGGAGGGCACAGCTTTGCCTACGGGAAGAGAAGAAAATGGATCTCTAAGACCTAATTTTATTTTATTTTTTCTCTCCCTTTTTCCCTCTTTCTCTCCCCTTCCAAGTTTTATTGTTCTTTCCATTCTCCTCTATGCTATCTAACTCCCCCTCCTTCTTTCTTTTCAAGAGCACCTTCCTTCCCCTTCCCCCCAACTTTCATCCCAAGCATTACGTCCTCCATTTCGTGTAACTGTCTAAATGCAAACAGGTGAATGTTTCGAGGCCATCTATAGTGCTCCTAAATACCTAGCTACTACCAACACCCTGATCCAATTGACGGTTAGCATCCCCCTTCAGTAGAGCAATCTTCTAAAGTAGCCAAGACATACTAACCCTTATACCTTCATAGCACCTAACCTAAAGTCCTAAGAACAAAAAACAAATCACTATATGCATACAAAATCCGGAAGCCCTTTATAAATTGAATGAATCAGCTCTAAAGTACAATAAAGCCCAACATCTATAGGCATAATCTCCCACCACAAAGGAGAGACAACAGATATAAACAAAGCCAAAACAAATGTATAGGAGAAAGCAGTTACAAAGCAGTCAAACAGAGCTGGAAAGTAACGTGAACAACATGAAAAAACCAGGGAAAAAAGGAGTACAGATAATGCAGGACAACTTAAATCTACAGGAGGACCTAGAAGCATCAGAAACATGGACAGGGAAAGAAATCAAGGCATACCTAACTCAGATGGAACGGAATTTTAGAGAAGACATGAGACAGCAAATCCAAGAATTGAAAGTATATTTTGAAAACCAACTAAACAAACAAATTCAAACTGCAAAGAATGAGCTTTACCAGGAGATAGAGATCTTAAAAAAAAACCAAACAGTGATTTTAGAAATGCAAGAAACCATAAACCAGATTAAAATGCCAACGAGAATATTACAAATAGACTAGATCAAGTAGAAGTCAGAACATCAGCTAATGAAGACAAAGTTTATCAACTTGAAAAGAATATAGTCAATACTGAAAAGATGCTTAAATCTCACAAGCAATCTATCCAAGAGATATGGGATCTCATCAAAAAACCAAATTTGAGAGTCACTGGGATAGAGGAAGGCACAGAGGTTCAAGCCAAAGGAATGGACAACCTACTGAATGAAATAATCCTAGAAAACTTCCCAGAGATGAAAGATGGAATGGATTGCCAAATCCTGGAAGCCTACAGGACCCCAAACATCCAAAACTGTAATAGGCCAACTCCAAGACATATAATTATGAAGATAGCCAACATACAGAACAAGGAGAGAATATTAAAAGCTACGAGGGAAAGGAGGCAGATTACATTCAGGGGTAAACCAATTAGGTTAATGGCTGATTTTTCATCACAGACTTTGAAAACGAGAAGATCCTGGAACAATGTATTTCAAACGCTGAAAAATAATGGATTCCAACCAAGAATACTGTATCCAGCAAAATTAAGCTTCAGATTTGACAATGAAATTAAAATCTTTCACGATAAACAAAAGCTAAAAGATTTCGCAGCCAGAAAACCAGCACTGCAAAGCATTTTGGGCAAAATTCTACAAGAAGAGGAATGGAAAAACAGTGCCCAAAACCAACAGCGGGAGGTATCTCAGTAAAGGCGGAGGAAAACAACCAAAAAGTAAAAACTAGCCAAACTAAAATAAATAAATAAATAAACATGACTGGAAGTACAAATCATATTTCAATTGTAACCTTAAATGTTAATGGACTAAACTCACCAATCAAGAGACACAGGCTGGTAACCTGGATCAAAAAAACAAATCCAACAATATGCTGCCTTCAGGAGACTCATATGATAGGAAAAGACATACACAGGCTGAAGGTGAAAGGTTGGGAAAAATCATACCACTCACATGGCCCTCGGAAGCAAGCAGGAGTGGCCATACTCATATCGAATAAAATCAACTTCAAACCTAAGTTAATCAAAAGGGGTAAAGAAGGACACTATATCCTGTTAAAAGGAACTATTCACCAACAAGACATAACAATTATCAATTTATATGCACCAAATAATGGTGCAGCAACATTCATAAAACAAACTCTCCTCAAGTTCAAGAGTCAAATTGACCACAACACAATAATTATGGGTGACTTCAACACACCGCTCTCGCCATTAGACAGATCCTCCAGACAAAAGCTGAATAAAGAAACTATAGAACTCAATGACACAATCAATAACCTAGACTTAACCGACATATATAGAATATATCAACCATCATCAAGTGGATACACGTTCTTCTCAGCAGCACATGGATCTTACTCAAAGATAGATCATATATTATGCCATAGGGCAACTCTTAGTAAATATAAAGGAGTGGAGATAATACCATGCACCATATCTGATCATAATGGAATGAAACTGGAAATCAATGAAAAAAGAAGGAAGGAAAAATCCTGCATCACATGGAAAATAAACAATATGTTACTGAATGATCAATGGGTTACAGAAGACATAAAGGAGGAAATCAAAAAATTCTTAGAGATAAACAACAATTCAGACACAACATACCGGAATCTATGGGACACAATGAAAGCAGTTTTAAGAGGGGAAATTCATTTCCTGGAGTTCATTCCTCAAAAAAAGAAAAAAACAACAAATAAACGAACTCACACTACATCTCAAAACCCTAGAAAAGGAAGAGCAAAACAACAGCAAATATAGCAGAAGACAAGAAATAATTAAAATCAGAGCGGAAATCAACGAAATTGAAACAAAAAAAAACCATTGAAAAAATTGATAAAACTAAAAGTTGGTTCTTTGAAAAAATAAATAAGATCGACAGACCCTTAGCCATGCTAACGAAGAGAAGAAGAGAGAAAACTCAAATCACTAACATACGGGATGAAAAAGGCAATATCACAACAGACACTACAGAAATACAGAAGATAATTAGAAAGTATTTTGAAACCCTATATTCTAATAAAATAGAAGACAGTGAAGACATCGATAAATTTCTTAAGTCATATGAGCTGCCCAGATTGAGTCAGGAAAACACACACAATTTAAACAGACCAATAACAAAGGAAGAAATAGAAGAAGCCATCAAAAGACTACCAACCAAGAAAAGCCCTGGACCAGATGGGTATACAGCGGAGTTTTACAAAACCTTCAAAGAAGAATTAATACCAATACTTTTCAAGCTATTTCAAGAAATAGAAAAAGAAGGAGCTCTTCCAAATTCATTCTATGAGGCCAACATCACCCTGATCCCGAAACCAGACAAAGACACTTCAAAGACAGAAAACTACAGACCAATATCTCTAATGAACATAGATGCAAAAATTCTCAATAAAATCCTGGCGAATCAAATACAAAAGCATATCAAAAAAATTGTGCACCATGAACAAGTAGGATTCATCCCTGGGATGCAAGTTTGGTTCAATATACAGAAATCAATAAATATTATTCACCATATCAATAGACTTAAAGATAAGAACCATATGATCGTCTCGATAGATGCAGAAAAAGCATTCGACAAAGTACAGCATCCTTTTATGTTCAAAACACTAGAAAAACTGGGGATAACAGGAACTTACCTCAACATTGTAAAAGCTATATATGCTAAGCCTCAGGCTAGCATCATTCTAAATGGAGAAAAACTGAAGGCATTCCCTCTAAAATCTGGAACAAGACAGGGATGCCCTCTCTCACCACTTCTATTTAATTTAGTCCTTGAAATACTAGCCAGAGCAATTAGACAGACAAAAGAAATTAAAGGCATAAAAATAGGAAAAGAAGAACTTAAAATATCACTATTTCCGGACGATATGATCCTATACTTAGAAGACCCAAAAGGGTCTACAAAGAAACTACTAGAACTAATAAATGAATTCAGCAAAGTGGCAGGATATAAAATCAACACGCATAAATCAAAGGAATTCCTGTATATCAGCAACAAAACTTCTGAAATGGAAATGAGGAAAACCACCCCATTCACAATATCCTCAAAAAAAATAAAATACTTGGGAATCAACCTAACAAAAGAGGTGAAAGATTTATACAATGAAAACTACAGAACCCTAAAGAGAGAGATAGAAGAAGATCTTAGAAGATGGAAAAATGTACCCTGTTCATGGATAGGCAGAACTAACATCATCAAAATGGCGATATTACCCAAAGTTCTCTACAGGTTCAACGCAATGCCAATCAAAATCCCAACGGCATTTCTGGTAGAAATAGATAAAGCTATCATGAAATTCATATGGAAAAATAAAAGACCCAGAATAGCAAAAGCAATTCTAAGCAGGAAGTGTGAATCGGGAGGTATAGCGATACCAGATTTCAAACTGTACTACAGAGCAATAGTAACAAAAACAGCATGGTACTGGTACCAAAACAGGCAGGTGGACCAATGGTACAGAATAGAGGACACAGAGACCAATCCACAAAATTACAACTTTCTTATATTTGATAAAGGTGCTAAAAGCATGCAATGGAGAAAGGATAGCATCTTCAACAAACGGTGCTGGGAAAACTGGAAATCCATATGCAACAAAATGAAGCTGAACCCCTTTCTCTCGCCATGCACAAAAGTTAATTCAAAATGGATCAAGGAGCTAGATATCAAATCAGAGACTCTGCACCTGATAGAAGAAAAAGTTGGCTCCGATCTACACATTGTGGGGTCGGGCTCCAAATTCCTTAATAGGACGCCCATAGCACAAAAGTTAATAACTAGAATCAACAAATGGGACTTACTCAAACTAAAAAGTTTTTTCTCAGCAAGAGAAACAATAAGAGAGGTAAATAGGGAACCTACATCCTGGGAACAAATTTTTACTCCTCACACTTCAGATAGAGCCCTAATATCCAGAATATACAAAGAAATCAAAAAATTAAACAACAAGATAACAAACAACCCTATCAACAAATGGGCCAAGGACCTGAACAGACACTTCTCAGAGGAGGACATACAATCTATCAATAAGTACATGAAAAAATGCTCACCATCTCTAGCAGTCAGAGAAATGCAAATCAAAACCACCCTAAGATACCATCTCACTCCAGTAAGATTGGCAGCCATTATGAAGTCAAGCAACAATAAGTGCTAGCGAGGATGTGGGGAAAAGGGTACACTTGTACATTTCTGGTGGAACTGCAAACTGGTGCGGCCAATATGGAAAGCAGTATGGAGATTCCTAGGAAAGCTGGGAGTGGAACCACCATTTGACCCAGCTATCGCCCTTCTCGGTCTATTCCCTGAGGACGTTAAAAGAGCATACTATAGGGATACTGCCACATCAATGATCATGGCAGCACAATTCACAATAGCTAGACTTTGGAATCAACCTAGATGCCCTTCAATAGATGAATGGATTAAAAAACTGTGGCATTTATACACAATGGAGTATTACGCAGCACTAAAAAATGACAAAATCATGGATTTTGCAGGGAAATGGATGGCATTAGAGCAGATTATGCTAAGTGAAGCTAGCCAATCCTTAAAAAACAAATGCCAAATGTCTTCTTTGATATAAAGAGAGCAACTAAGATCAGAACAGGGAAGAAGAGCATGAGGAAAAGATTAACATTAAACAGAGACGAGTGGGGGGAGAGAGAAGGGAAACTATGGAAAGGGAAGGAGACCCTCATTGTTACACAAAATTACATATAAGAGTTTGTGAGGGGAAAGGGGGAAAAAAAAAAAACAAGTGAGAGAATTAAACAACAGCAGATGGGGTAGAGAGGGAAGATGAGAGGGAAGGGGAGGGGGGATAGTAGGGGATAGGAAAGGTAGCAGAATACAACAGTCATTAATATGGTATTATGTAAAAAGGTGGATGTGTAACCGATGTGATTCTGCAACTTGTATTTGGGGTAAAAAATGGGAGTTCATAACCCACTTGAATCAAATGTATGGAAGATGATATGTCATGAGCTTTGTAATGTTTTGAACAACCAATAAAAAAAAAGAAAACCAAAAAAAAAAAAAAAAGGATAAAACTGAAGTGATTATGTAAATGGTCCAAGCTCTCATAGAATTTCTACATATAACTCTAAATTTTCAGACAAAAGTACTTTTCCTTAGGCCACCTGATAATTTCCTCAGGTTTTCTTTTTTGTGTAATTACATCCACACATTTTTGATGTGCTCTATATTAATGTACCATAGACATTAGAAATTAACATAATACCATGAAGTCAAATGCTATAATACACTAAGCAATCATATATGTAT
This sequence comes from Marmota flaviventris, assembly GCF_047511675.1. Lineage (NCBI taxonomy): Eukaryota > Metazoa > Chordata > Mammalia > Rodentia > Sciuridae > Marmota > Marmota flaviventris. The sequence goes on along the minus strand of NC_092512.1, from coordinate 56,177,624 downwards.
ACATAATATGTTATAATGGATATTATATAAATATATACATAACATATATATTTAAAATGAACTTGCTTTCTATTCATTAGATGATGGAAAATATCTCTAATTCACAGTCAAAATTTTAGGAAGATCTTTATGCAAAAGAAGACCTCATCAATTAATGAGAAATTATTTTAAATTCTTTCTCTTCTCTCAAATAAAAAAAAATCCATGAATTCTACATTAAAATCAAATTTTTAACTTGGTACAAGTAAAAATATTTGAACATTTTTACCAATTTTTAATTTTTGGAAGTAAACATTTGTGTATAGATATGGATGGTTTGATGTCCAGACCTCACTAATCTAATCAGAATCTTTTGAGGTGGACTGAGTTGGTTTTCAAGTTTTCTAGGTGATTCAATGTGAGATCCACTGACCTAAAATAAGCAAGAGACAATGAGATGAATGTATGGGAGCAATGGGAATCTCACATATTGCAATGAACATTCAAAACCATAGTCACTCTGGGAAATAGTTTGGCAGTTTCTTAATAGTAAATGTACATATGTGTCAGTCAGCTTTCCATCACTGTGACATATCATTTGAAAAGAACTTCAAGGAGGAAAGTTTCAGAGTTGCAGAGGCTTCAGCCCATGGTTGGCTGGATCCATTGTGTCTGGGCTTGAGGTGAGGTAGGACATCATTGCAAAGGTGTGGCAGAATAAATCTGCCCCGGTCAAGGTGACAGGAAGCAGAAAGCAAGGGACAAAATATACCCATCAAAGTTATGACCCACCTCTTCCAACCAGGCCCATGTCCTAAAGTTTCCACTGTCTCCCAGTAGCACCAGCAGCTAATGACCAAGCCTTCAACACATGAGCCACTGGGAGACATTCCAGGTCCAAACTATGTGTTGATAAAATTATATTTTCATGAAAGCTCATGAGGACATTATTCATGAAAGCCAAAAAAGAAAGATAAAATTGAAACTATCCAAATGCTTGTCAATTATATGAATAAACAGCTTATATTCTATTCATGCAATGGAATACCATTTAGCACTAAGAAGGAATGAAGTAACACTTTGGATGAATCTTAAAATTATCATACAAGGGAAAGAATCTGGGTACAAAAGACTATATTCTACATGACTGTATATGAAATACTAGAAAAGGCAGCATGGTAGCATAAGAAAGCGGTGATGGAGAGGGGGAGACATCTACCAAAAGAGGATGTGAGGAATCTATTGAATTTGACAGTATCCTTTCAAAATTTGATTGTAAAAGTGTTTGTGATACTCCACTTCTTTACCCAAAGTCACCAAAGTGGTGACTAAAACTGGTAAATTTTGTTTTATGTAAATTTTATCTTAGTTATAGCTCAATAAACCATGAAAGAAATGTCTTGGCACTTTGCTATAAATTATGAAAATTATACAGTTGAAATCTAGGAATTATATTAGGAAACATAAAGGGATAGATGATGGAGAGATAGTTAGACAAAGATATCATTTTGTTTGTTCCATGAAGAGAAAGATCTTCCTCAGTAAGCTTATATTTTGGTTATTATTTGATGTGAATTTTATTTAGAATCATATTGTAACTGATTAAGAACTGAATTTCAACAGTGAAGAAAGATGTGCTCCTTGCCCTCAAGAAACGTAGATTAGCAATCATTATAAGTACATAAGAAACCTATTGAATTTATTATGTGATCAAGGCAATACAATTTCTTGTTAGTTATAATAGTTTTTCAGGTGATTCTCTTGTTTTTTTTTTTTTTTTTTTTCATTTGGATAAGTCATATCACTTGAAGATTTAAAAAAATTGCTCCTCTGCTTCTGGTATGATAAGATCTCATTTCATTTTATTTCTGATTGCATGGTTTAGCACACCCAAAAAGAATTTAAATACCTCTAGCAATGAATTGAATACACTTGGTTTGTTTGTTACGATGGAATTGTATTCTATTCTAATATTAAGCATAATGACAGTTATTAAGATGTCATAAAAATTTGAGGTAAGAAATCATTTTAGGTTGAATTTTATTTTTAACATAAATGAATATTAAATTTACAAATCACTTTTAGATCATCTACCAAAATGATCTGATTTTATTCCTGTGACCCATGAGAATTAATTAAATTGATTACTAACATTACATCATAGTTAGAACCTCTTTTTCTCATAATGCTGGGCTTATTTGCTATTATTTTATTTTAGAATTTGCATCTATTTTCACAGGAAAAATGATTCTATTTTTTTCATTGTCACATTTTGTACATTATATTGAGTGATTTGTTTCATTTATTATCTATATTAATTAAAAATTATCCCCCTTTCTTTTATTTTAGAAAACATTTTAAAATAATAGAAAGGGGAAATATTGGCAAATGATACTTGCCAAATAATACTGCTCTATTGTGTACCTGTATGAATGTGTAATAATAAATTCTCACTTTATGTATAATTACAATACACCAATAAAAATATGAAAAAAAGAAATTTTTAAAAAGAAGATTTATCTTTCTTTGAAATTTCAAATAATTTGATAACCAAACTGGTTCACATGCCTTTGAAGAAAATTCTTTTACAGGATTTTAAATGTCATGTTCATTATTCTGTTTGAATTTTCTCTTCTTGACTCAATTTTGGAAATTCAATTTCTCCAGCATCATAAATAATTCCATTAAATTTTCAAAATTTTTATTATTGAATTTTATATATAACATTTTTATATACATTTTAAAATCTTCCCGATAATGTTGGTTATGTCTCATAATGTTTTATATTCATTTCTTCTCAAATTCTGTGTGTGTGTGTGTGTGTGTGTGTGTGGTGTGATTCTCTCACTACTTTTTCCTCTTCACTTTAAAAAGTGAACATAGTTTTAGATTCATTTATTAAATTATTATTTTTGGATTTCTTTACTAATTTTGTTTTATTTTTTGTTTTGTTTCATAGCTTGTAGATGCAAAAGAATGTTTCCTTTTAAATATGTAAGTATATGGCCTAGGATTTGTAGCAGAGGGTTTTAATTTCTCCCCCAACATTTAGGCTCAACTTTTTAACTGAATAAAATAATTCTGATATTAATTTGGACAGCAACATGTCATGTTTGAAAGCCACATTTTCCAGTATTCTTTGAATTTAGATGTGACCATATCATTAATTGCTAGCCAATGAGCTCTATATAGAAGGTGGTAGATAGGGCTTACAAATAGGGAATTGGTTTTGCTTTACCTATTTCTTTCTGCTGGGATGTTGATGAAATGGCCAGAGATTTAGTAGCCACCTTAGGACTTTGAGAATAGAATCAAAGTTCAAAGGATTGCATAGCAGAAAGATAGGGAGGAAACTTGGATTATAAGTCTTTCAAACCAGCCTTAAGATGTTTATCTTTAGATAAGAGAGTGGAGAGTAAAATGATTTGCCCAAGATAAAGCATCTGATAAAAGGCATAGAAAAGATTTAAATCAAAATGTCTCTGAGTTTCAAGATTTGCTGTTTCGTCTTGGTGAGCCATGACTTGTGCAGATGTATTATACGAAGATGTTTTTTTTTTGACAGGGTGTATTGGGGGATTGAACTCAGAGGCACTCAACCACTGAGCCACAATCTCATTCCTACTTATTGTATTTTATTTAGAGACAGGATCTCACTGAGTTGTTTAGTGCCTCACTGTTGCTGAGGCTGGCTTTGAACTCTCAATCCTCCTGTTTCAGCCTCCTGAGCTGCTGGTATTACAGGTGAGTGTCATGGTGCACAGCATAGGAAGACTTTTCTATTATTAGCATTTTTGATTGTATTATATTACGTGATGCTTCTGTTCAGTCATTCTCTACTCACTTTCCTTTGGTCTCTGTAATTTCATCTCCTGAGGGCCTAGACTGAATGAGACAGTCAGAGACCCTCTGGAAGACCAGGACTGATCCATTCTAGACCACAGACCTCCGAATTATCCCATTATTGCCAAGATGTTTCCACGTTCATGCAGGAAAAAACAATGAGTCATTTAAGTCTTATTTTCTTAAACCAACATTTTTTTAATGTTTATTTTTTAGTTGTAACTGAACACAATAGCTTTATTTTATTTATTTATTTTTTTGTGTTGCTGAGGATAGAACCCAGGACCTTGCATGTGCCAGGTGAGTGCTCTAACAATGAGCCATAACCACAGCCAGTCTTTTAAGTCTTATGGAATGAAATATAATCAAAATTTGAGTGGCATTTCTAATTATTGTCTTATTGTGAACCAATAATTTAAGACCAGTATTCATTAATACTAAAATCTGTCTTTTCTCTTCAGTACATGAGTCACAGAGAATGACAATCATTCAACTTTTTGGGTTTTTTTTTCTTATTTAGAACTTCTTGTAATTGAATGATGTCATCACACTCATATAGTGAGTCCCTAATGACACATTAAAATGTATGTCCCATGAATTCCCTGACATGGATGCAGCAAGGTGAAAATATGAGAGGAGAACATGAAAGGGATAAAGAACAGTAGAACAGATTCTTGGAGATTAAATTTTTAAAATCCTGCTTTTGCAAATAGGTACTTAACTAAATGGAAATGGTTATTGATATACACCAGGGCTGCAGTAATAAACACTGACTTCATATGTCAGTGAAATGCTTTTTGGACAGAGGAATGTTAACTTTGAAAGGAAAAACACAAAATTAACATTCTATATAAATCCGATCAAGGATTAGAAAGGAGAAGAAAAGTTTTAAGATGATCAATAAAACAAATATAATACTACTCGCAATTTTTGGAATTGACAAAATAATTTTCATTGTATCATTTATGTCGTTTTGCTTGAGAGATGTCAAATAAGCATCTCATTTTGCATATAATTTTGAAGGGGGCTGAAAACAATGAGCAGAAGAAGGAGGGAAGGAGACATATTATGATCAGTGTTTGAAAATTTTGCTAAGGAAGATTTTATAGCAGGAGAATATTTTAAGGAGACCTTATTAATTTCCTTAGATTCTGCTTGGCATACACACAGTGGCCCCATAGCTAGAAAATTACTATGTACCTGATAATATGACATAATAGGGGATGTGCAAGATAGCCTATTTAAGCTTAAAACTGTTTAGTCATTGAAATTTTTAAAGTAATCACATCACAGAATTATTAGGGAATGGAATTAACCTAGACTTTAGTTTGTGACTTCTGGAAAATTAATCTTGCTAGATTTTATTTGTTTTTAGTTTATGGTAGTTTCAAATGTTGGTGACAGACACATTAAAAATCAGTACAAATATAGGAGAAGATGGCTTTTTGCTCATGGACAAAAAAAATTATAGAAAGTTTTTATTATAAACTTATCTTCATTTTCTTACAAAGGGGATGAAAATTATACCTTTTCTTTTGGAAATAATTATCCTAAACTGTAGCCTAAGAAGTTTTGAATTGTGTTTAGAAACATTAAGTGAAGGCAAATGATTCCAGATTTAACAGATGATATTTTTCCACAGGAAGAAAATAATGGCTGTCAAAGAGTCAACAACATTCAATTCAAACATCAGACCATAAACAGTATCCCTGACATTGGGGGCCTATAAACTTAAGTAAGATATGCTCTCTCTCTTCAAGGAAATTGCAGCAGGGGAGACATACAGGTTATAAATAAATACAAATAATAGCAGAAAAATATTTCAGACATCTTTGCAGGAGCATCTCTCTCCAGGCCAGTGTCCTCCCCTGCTACAAACACATATCTAAAGATTTTTATATGTTGATGTTTCTCAAGGGTGCATCCTTGGCTCTAATCTCCTGTAATGCTGTATATTTTATAAGCAATCTTTAGGCCAATGAGTTGCAAATTTACATCAAACACTTATTTCTTTGGCTGTAAGTTTAACTTAGATTCTGGTTGGAAAGTTGGAAAGCACAACTTTCCCCAAACTGAAAAGCTCTTCTCTCCAGACTTGATCTTCCATTGTTCTTTTTGGTGGCTGGCATCTCCACTCATTCTACACAATCCTGATACACTGACATCATTCTCTCTCTCATCTCCACATGAAATCATCATGGAGTAGGATTGGTTTTACGATCTAAGAACTCCTTGAATCTGCCCATTTCTCTTTATCACCACTGATACCATATTAACGGAAGCCACCAATTCTCATTCAAACCACTACTAACATCTCATAACTGGTTAATCTGTATCCACTCTTAGTATGTTCAGTATATTTCCCATATTGCAACCTGAAAAGTCTCTTCAAAGCTGTGTGACCTTCCCTATCTAAAATTCCTCAGAAGTTTTCCGTTTCTCTTAGAATAAAGCAGAACCTGGGGTCTCCCTATCACAACAGATATTTTCACTTTATTCAACCCTTGCTTTCTGTTCTCCTGCCTTTCAGTTCCTTAAATAAGTCAAGATCACCAACACCCCTTAAGAAGGCTTTTGCATTTTTAGTTTCCTCTATTCCTCACCTCTAATTAACACCCACTGATTTTTCAGATCTGTTTAGCTATCAATTCCGCAGAAAATTCCATCCCAACTATGGAACAAAGTGGTTGTATATCTTCATAAAACAGCATTCCTTTCTTGCAGAGCTCTTTTCTTAGTTCATGTCTGCTTATTCTTATGTATTAAGGTCATTAATTAATATCCATCTTCCACACTAGTCTAAACTTCATGAAAGCAAAAACTGTCACCAAACAGTAGACTGTCTGATTCATAGTCAGTTTCTAATAAACATTTGTCACATAAATGGATGGATGGAGGGATAAAGATGAATGAAAAACAGAGGGACAATTGATTTGATTCTAAAACTAGGATCAGGAAAGGTTCTATGAATGTGATAGTTTTTAAGCTGACCCTCACAGACTGAAACATAAAAATTCTTCTAGGTTCAGAGACAGGTAAAGGTTTTAGATATTGTTGATATAATGTTGGTCATTATCACCACAGGAGGGATCCCTGAGATATTCTATGAAGGACATATAATGACATACTAAGAAATTTATTGTGTAGGCAGCAAAAGACCAATGAAGGTTTAGAGGAGATATATGCCATGATTGAACCCATTGAAAGATATGGATGGACTAGAAGGAAGGAGATTGGAAGCAGAAAGACTAGGTGTAAGGCTATTCAAGGAAAGAGGATGAATTTCACTTCCAGGGCAGTGGAAGTAGAATTGGAAAGGAGAAAAAGATTTAAATACATTTCATAGGATTAAGCAATATTACTGGTGAACATCTGAATAAAGAGAGGAGAAAGATGATGAGACTGAAGGTGACTGATTTATCAATATTATATAACTAGGCAGACAGGATATATACCTGGGGAAGCCTCAGATTAACATGTATAATCATGGTAAAAATAATATAGGTAGGAAAAAATCAAAATTAGATAAACCTAACCCAGCATTCTTTTGTTGATCACTGGCAAGTAATAATTACAGTCCTAAGGGCCTAGAAAATGAACATTCCCTCCAGGGTTTCACAATTTAGAGGACTCTAAGCTAGCCCATGTCTGTATGTGCTTTTCCTGGGGATAGAACTCCATAGGACTAAAGGGTATGTGCTGTATGGTCCACTGCATATTACTAGGTCTGTCCTGGGTTCTTTGGACCCTGGATACCCTTTCATAATGGTTCATTTTCACTTCCAGGACTTATCCAGGGATGTTCATAGGGTCTATCTTGTCATGTGCCTCCTGTAGGCCCAAGAGATTTTCACACAACTGCAATCTGAAAGAAATGGATGCAGCCTGCACTGAAGCACCCAAGTCCGCATGCCTAGGCATAAGGCTCCATTTGGTGTTAGACAGAGGAAGAACGTGAAGGAGAAGGAAGGTGACTAGTTATAGGTATTTCTCTCCTTCAGTTATATTCTGGAGTGGAATTCCCAGAAGTCTGAGAAGTTTAAATTTAAACCTGCCTTCCTACTTGTTTTGAAGACATACATTTTTAGAACAGCAGGGAAGGCTATATTTTTACAGTTCCTTATCTTAATTTATATTTAAAATATTGAGGAGATGATATGATAGTGTCTGATTTTACTTCTAAACCAACAAGCTCTGTGAAGATTTAGTGAAAGCTTGTTGAAAGATTCTGTATGGAACATCCATTAAGAGGTCAGTATTGAAGATAGGACTTGTAGAGTTATCAATGTAGATATGGTCAGTCACTGACACTACAGATACAGAGAAACTCTCTCAAGAACCAATAAAAGGCCCCAAAGTAATGATGGGCTGGGCAGGGCACAAGCAAAAAGGAAGGAGTCAGTGAATGCCACTTAGATGGATCAATCTAAAATGAAGATCACTACTTGGATGATTAGTCTGAAAGACAGATCACTGTCCTGGAAGCCAAAGGAAAGAGCTTCAAAAATAGCAGGAAGAGCACAATTATTAATAGTATCTCTTTATGAAGAAGTCAATCTGGATGATAATTGAGAAATGATCAATAGATTCTAAACTACCTTTTAATCAGTTATTGCCATGATATTTAATGGGCAGTCATAAGATCTTAAAGTAATCCCTTAAGGAAACAGGAGATGAGAAGGTGGAGTTGTCATCAGTAGTGAAAATTTTTCCCCCAAAAAAATAGTAATGAGGGAAGAAAAGTAATATAAGGGAACTTTTAAAAAAGTACAGAAGATAATCAAATGTGTTGCCAATGGTGTAAAACACAAAGAAGATGCAGGATATTATGGATAATTGGTAGAGCGAATATATGGAAATTACTGGGGATTGAAATTAGGAAAACTATATTATATATATTTAGGGAAATGCCAAAATGAACCCCAATATTTTGTAAAACTATAATGCACCAAAAATAAAAGACAATAAAAAAGAAAGAAAAAAGATGTATGGAAAGAAGTTATGTCCATAAATTGAGTTAAAGTGAGTGGCAGAGTTAGTCTAGAAAGGAGGGGCTGCCATTATAATTACTTTGGAAAGGAATGAGTGGTATACATTGACAGAGTTTAAACTTGGTGGATCTTTCATTTTTCTGTGATGTATATAGTTTTTTTTAAAAAAAACAGACAATTTTTGAAATAATCACTATAGAAAAAAATAGTAAATGAATGAACTAAATTAATGAGCAAGGAAAAGCTGGATATATGTACTGGTCATCAAATAAATCAGATTTGGATGTGTCAAGAAAATCTCTTTCAGAAAGTCAAGGAATTCGAAAAGAGAAAGTGGATTTTAGGGTTTTCATGGATTTTATTTATTCAATCACGAAATGTTTATTGTTACAACTAATTAGATGACTCATACAAGCAAAACTATATACTTAGGGAACTAATTCTATAGCCAAATCAGTATAAAGTGAAGTAATCAAGAAAATTTTGAGTACTTGTGAATGAATTGTTGAACTTTACATGATGTGATTGAACTGTGTAGGAAGCCAGATTAAACTCAGGGAGATCAGGAAAAACTGGAATTTTTCTCTATGAACTCTATATGGAGTAACAAAAGTATTAGCACAGGGTAGGTTTGCATAGTGCTTGATCAATAAATTAGTGAATTAAGTTGTTCTGATACAAATGAATGATTCTGATTAAGTGGATTAAAGAGTACATTTTGTGGTACATTTAGTGGTAGTGCAGGACTGAAGTGGATAGCTCAGAACCAAGCATAAGAGAGGAAGAATGTAGAATTTAATATTCAAAGATCAGATAATTTCAAATAATGTAAGTGACAAAATGTTGTTCAGTTAGAGAGGAATGAGGGTAAAGTTTGTTGGATATGTTCCAGAAATTGTGATACTTCAATCATCAAGGATGGGTCTAGAGGAATCATTACAGGTGGGTCTAGAGTCTGGTACAAGTTTTAAAATCCACAAGTATGAAATCATGAATTTAAAATCAAGACGACCATAATAAGGTCATATAAGCAAAAAAGAAGGAAGAAAAATTGAATGAGGGTGGGCAAGCAAAGACTAATAGGAGGCAAAGAGAAAGGGATGGAGGTAGATATCAGCTATATAATCTGATTCTTAGATATTATAAATTTGGGGCAGTGATCCACTTCAGTTTAAGAGAGTTAAGAAAACCAGATCATCTGAAGGAAACCACTTTCCCACTGTGGTGCAGGAACACTGTGCTAGGCAGAATAATGGCACTAATCGTCATAACCTGAGAATGTGTTACCTTTCAAAGCAAAAGAGACTTGGCAGATGTGATGAAGTTTAAGGATTTAAAGGTTAGGAAAATATCCTATATTATCTCATTATATACAATCTAATACATGAGGTCTTAAAAGCTGAGAACTTTTTGCAGCTGTAGTCAAAGAGAGATGGCAATGTGAGAGGGATCTGATTCTCTGTTGCTGATTTCAGGATGTAGAGGCCATGTGAAAAAAATTGAAGCTTCTAGAAGTTAAAGGTCACCAGTTGACAGTCAGCTAGAAAGCAAAGATCTTTATTCTAATACTAACTTCTACTATATGATGAGGAGGACACAGAGTATCTCTGGAGCTTCCGGATAGGAATCCAGCCTGACAATACATTGATTTTTCAACCTGCTGAGACCCATACTGAACATCTGATCTACAGAAATATGAGGTAATAGATTTATATAATTTAGGTCACAAAATTTGTGGTGATTTGTTACAGCAGCAAGAAAAACTAGTATAGGGACTATTGTGAAAGTTCTTTTACTGAGAAATTCAAGTAATTTGCTTAATGGGAATTTTAGGAAAAAATATTGAAAATATTTAGAGGTATATAATTAAATATTAGATTTCAAAAAAATGTGTGGTAATTTCTTTTTAAGTGCCTTGCATTCTTTTATAAAATTATATAGAGGTTCAAAACCTCAAACCATATGTGTTAAAACAGAAATTATGTAATATGTAAAATGTGAGACAATTAGATCTAATTTGACAATTAGTTTGACAATTAGTCCTAATTTTTTTAATATATTAAAAACTATATTTTTGTAGAAATTATACCACAAACACTTTGCTTTTTGTAAATCAGGTATGAATTTTTTTCTATTTTCACAGGAATTGACAAAATAAAAATTGATTAACCTCTTGACTTCTAGCCCACTATTTAAATATAGAAATCTTCTAGAAATAAGTTAGTCTTACCCAGGGGTAGAGTCCATTTCACTTGATGTCTTGAAAACTGCTCAAGAGAATGGAGTTAGAGAAACCAGAAAACACAATAAAAAACAGACAACAAAAGCACCTGTTCTCCGCACCTTTTGTGATTTCATAGCACAGATGAGTTCCAGTCCATCTCATTTCCATTTTTGTCCTACATACCCACTGGTCTGGGAAAATTGTTCCCGGCAGGAGGAATGAAAGCAAATAGAACTTACTGCTCTTTGCTCATGTGCAGAAGAGATCTTTCCCAGAATTTCCTTTTGGCAAAAACAGATCTTTCAATTTACACAAAAGTGACTGTGTTTTTCCTTTTACATGTACCCTTTTGATTTACATTCTTCCGTATTGACTCACTTCTTCCTGGCGTGTTAAAAATCATTCCTCAAATTCGACAATGACTGAGTCCTTTCTGGCTCTTCTTCAGGCTGTGTTTCTTCATGACCACACTCTCTAAATCAAAGCTTGTTGCAATCCCAACATGGACCTAAAGAATGGGGCTCATGCTGGGTGGTCTCTGTGAACCTATTCTCTTTAAATATGAGGGAAGTAAAAACTTATTTCTTGCATAAGCCCTTGTACAGAATTTTAGTACCTAAAATATTTTAAGATAGCACATTTTTTTTTGGTTAAGGAAATTAAATGTGTCAAAAATGGAGTATTCTAGTGCTGGGGCTGTAGCTCAGTGGTAGAGTGCTCGCCTCATATATGGAGGGCACTGGGTTCGATCCTCAGCACCACATAAAAATAAAATAAAGGTATTGTGTCCCTCTACAACTAAAAAAAATTTTCAAAAAATGGAGTATTCTAGATAGGAAAATTGTCACTTTTAAGAATAGTGAATGAGGACAATTAGTTTAAAACTATCAAAATATATTCAGTAAATTTTGTATATTTAAACTAGAAGATAGAAGAATGCAAAATAAAATAAGGACTATGTTTTGGAACTAACCTTTGATGTGGATATATGTTCTGTAACCTATTGATCTGTGAACTTGTACTTAAACTTGAATTTATTGTTGCTATTGTCCCCATCTGTAAAAGGGGAATTTGTGACCCTCGTATTACAAGGCAGATGTTGTAACGATTAAAACACAATCATTCCTAATACATTGAACAACTGGTGTTCATCTTTTATGTCTGCTGAGGGTGGGAATTATGTCTTCCCATTTCATTTTTTTTTTCATTTGAAACACAGCCCTCTGGTAGACATGCAAAAGATATGTATTGAATAACTGAACAAGAGGGGCAGTGTGAATAATCTAGAATATCAGATAATTGGAATGAATGTATTCCTAGTGGGGGAAGTTTATGTGTGGCTTTCCATGGAATGAGAATTACATGATTCATGGTTAGCCAATATTTGCAATTAGATTGCATGCCATGGGAACACACAGGTTGAGCTGAAAGCCACCCAAGACCTTGCTGAACAATTAAGGGGCAACTGGCCTGGGACTAACAACCCTTATAAAAATTAAATAGAAGTCAATAACAATGCCAGTCCCTTTATATTAATTCCTTTTTTTAACACTATAATCAATGGAACCAGTCTGACATCTATGTAATATTATAGTACATTAAGAGCTTATCATTAAATGATTTCCCTTTTGGTATATCCAAACATAGTGACCATATCTGGTAGGGCAGTTTGGCACAGTTTGAGATTTTTATTATATGTCGACAAAAAATCTCTGATCTGAAAGCCTGGGAAAATACCTTAAAACCAGAATGAGTGAAGATTTATTGGAATGATGGCTTCAATTTATACTAGCTCTCATAATTCTACAATTGGCTATTAACTTATTTAAAATCCTTTAGTGAGAATATCTTTGAGTGAAATCTTGGAGATGTTTTACTAAATAAGGATAGTACCCTAAGAACAAGAAACATCATTACCAGTAATCAGGAAATGGCTTGTTTTGAAAATAATGTGTTATTACTAGTGTACTATTTTTAATGTACTTTTTACAACTAATCTGGCTTTGCTGTGGGTTGCATTCAACCAAAAATGACTCATAGAATTTCAAGACCATATGTATTAGGATAGTCAATTTAATTTAAATAAAATACTTGTTTTTAAATGGTATGTTTAATCTTTCTTCTACAAGGGTTTATTTTAACCTTAGAATTGTCTCATGTTTTAGTGAATCAGTTTTGTCAGAGAATGAATATGAAACCACTCTTAGCATTATTAATATATTTACATTGATGCACATTATCTGAATCATCAAAATACGCATAACTTTTAAGGAACCTATTATTTGTTTGTTTGCAATAATTTAAGAAAATAATATCATGTATCACTGTGAGTGCCTTCTATGAATGAGAAAAAAGTCAAAGACATATGATGGAAACATTTCTATTCCTGATAGCAGAAACTTAGTTAATTTAAGCAAGTTAACAAAGAACCTAGCTTGTGATTTTGTAGTAACCAATATGGCCAATAAGAGAATCTATATTTTAAAAAACAGAGCAAACAGGTTTATTTAATTAAATTTATTCATGAGCTATGTTATAATGACTGGAACACTAAAGAAATTAATTAATATAAAATAATATAAAAGGAGTTAATATTATACTATTGCATTGTTTTAAACAATATTAGCTCAAATAATATATGTAACAATGTGTTAAAGATTTGGGATAAGGAAAGCTAAAGGGAAATAGGTCTGCCTCCAGATGACTCAGTGGTTCAGGTAGAGTTATAGTTCTCAGACCGAGTCCAGAAAGTTAGTTAAGATGGGGGAAAGGGTAAAGAGGAGATTTAGAATGCAATATTAAAAGAAAATATGCCTTTTAATTCACCACATATTAGTTCAAATCTCAGTTCCTCTGATTTCTTACAGCATGGGATTGGAGACCTATTAAAGCCTGTTTTCTCATTTGAAAAATGTTGATAATAATGCCTGTCTCTGATGGTTAATGTAAATATTAATATAGATAACATGTACAGAACACCCAACACAATACTCAATAAGTAATAACTTCTAGCTACAGAGCTATAGCATTCTACACTTTGTGTGTGTGTGCATTTGTGATTAGACATTGTCTTTGGGCTGGTGGTCTCTACTCTCTAGGAATTTATATTTTCAGTGGATGACAGGATTTGTATATAAGTAATGGCAATTAAGTATGAAGTATGCAGTGAAAGACAGAAGTAAAGAACTCAGCTCAGAGGGGTAAGAGGAACCTGAACAGAGAAGGAAACACTTAATACTTACATTTCATAATTAATAATACAAGGTAGGTGTCCCTCTTAGTCTGCTGAGGCTGCCATAACAAAACACCATGAGCTGGGTTGTATAAATAACAGGATTTATTCCTTAGAGTTCTGGAGACTGGAAGTCTGAGATCAGAGTGAATGCATGGTCAGATTCTAGTGACGATTTGGATTGCAAATGGCCATAGTCTCACTGTCTTCACATGGCCTTTCTTCCCTGTGTAACATATGAAGAAAAAGAGAAATCTCTCCCTTTTCTTTATGGACATCAGTGCTACCAAATTAAGACCCCAACCTTATAAGTGCATTTAACTTATTATCTTCTGAAAACCTAACTCCAAATAAAGTCATGTTTGGGGTTCAGGCTTTACCCTCTGAATAAGGAACACAATATTTGTCAGTCTATAACTGCTTCAAGTCAAGAAGACCCCAATGTTTAAAGACTAAGGGATGATGCATGACGAATCAATCAAGAAAGTCTGACCAAAAGGAACCAGAAGCTCAAACATATAGTCCAGTCGTCCAGAAATTTTCCACTAGAATTGAAATTCTTCACAGTATGTTAAGAATTTTTCTGGCCAGGCACAGTGGTACATGCCTGTAATCCCAGTGGCTCAGGAGGCTGAGGTAAGAGGATCAAAGTTCAAAGCCAATCTCAGCAAAAGCAAGGCACTAAGCAACTCAGTGAGACCCTGTCTCTAAATAAAATACAAAATAGGGCTGAGGATGTGGCTCAGTGGTTGAGGACTCCTGAGTTCAATCCCGGGTACCCCAAAAAATAAAAAAGAATTTTTCTTAGACTGGGATATTTTGCATATGTTTAGGGCAAAAGACAGTCTCTGTGGTGGTCTGCAGCATTTTGGTGTAGCTCAATGAGAACATGTGCCTGAAAAAAATGGTGATAGAAAGGGATGATAGAGGAGTTGGAAGAACTATGATTCCATACATTTTTAATTCTCTCACAGAGTCTGATATACTAGGAAAAGTTCAATATATTTCAGTTTATTTGACTTGTTGGAAAAATCCAGATATGTAAAAATAAACTTGGATTTTTGCACAATGATAATAAAATCAAAATATCTGTTGCTATTCCTGGAAAGGTGAAGTATTTGTTAGACTATGTAAATTACCTACTCTACAGAAGCTCATAAATGTTCAACTCAATGAAGAGTGAATGTAAATACAGGGATGAGGTAAAAATTCCATTTCTATTTCCTCTTCTGTATATGTAGAAGGACTCATTGTGCCACTGTTCTCGCAGTTTGATTTCATCCATACCACTGTGTATGGCCTCGTGGGATCTGGACAGAAGTGGTAAAATCCCTTCCAGACCTGGCTGTCTGAACCTCAAACTCTGTCTTTGCTGTTGCAGGTGACCCCTGATGTGGAGACCACATGTTCCAGATTGTGAAGTTAGAGGAGGTCCACCTATAAGAAGGAAATCTTACAGGTTCAATGAGTAGGTTTGCTTATTCTAACACATTATCCTTTTCATGAGAGAAGGAACTTATTTTCTCTTTTGCTTTATATATTTTTTTTAGTTTCAGTTTTTGAAAATCCTAGCTCCAACCTACTAAATTTATTTAATTACCCCAAGTGGGTCATGATCTGTAGTTTGAAAAACACCCCTTTAAAGAATGCCAGAGATCAGATAAGGTAATGGGATGCTTGCCATTAAAACAGATGGATTGAATTAGATTTGCAAAGACTTTGGGGCTATGGTTCAGACTAATCACAATTAGATGGTTCCATTGTCTTCATAGGTAGCTAAAATCTGACCCCAGTCTCCTCATTGATTGGTAACAATGGGAACCAACTCTAGAGACTTGTCTTTTTCAAAATGAGGCAAACACTATTAATATGACATAAATATTAATGATTCACTCCATCGAATGCACAAAGAAAAGAGAGACCAATTTTAAAATGATTATGTTTCTTTTCGTCTTGCTGTGTGGTGTGATGGACTGCCTTATTGTATTTCATTTTCACTTACTGTCTTCTTTGTTCTAGGGTTCCCAACCTTCCTCTTCATAGCCAGGGCTTCCTGGAGTCCCTGGCTATGGAGCACACCCTATCTACCTGTCCAACTTCTTGTCCTCCTTGTATTTGAATCCTCTGAGAAAAACTCAGCTAGTTAGGTATTGAACTCTAGATTACTCAAATACATAAGCTCTAACAGAGGTTGTTTTTGATTATTTGTTTATTTGGGGGAAATATGTTGCTCAAGAAAGAGGGTATTGAGTCTTGGAGAGACAGCAGACCTCTGTCACTTCTTAGGTTTAGATTAGTTTTTGCTCAGCCTTCCATCTTTCAAGTTTCAGATTATTTTAAACACCTTAGGAGACTTTTCGTCTACTCTGTCTCTACTTGAACTTTCAGGAGGGAGGGCTTGATGACAAGGAGCCAGGCAAGCTTTCCGCTGATAAGAACTTTTATTTAATTTTTTTTCATTAAAACATCTTGATATTTTAATGTGACATATAGGAGCAAATTTAAAACAGATTCAGAGCTACCTTCTTCACAGGTTAAAACCCTCTGATGTTACTTACTATGGGGGAAAAATGATTAGTAAACGTGGGAGCCAACATAGCTGAAAGCATGTGGTCATGCTCTTATATGAAGATTTCACATTGTGTGCACTTGCAGAGCAGGAATAGAAAATTTCTTCCAGTAAGAAAGCATATAAAATTCACAAAGTGCTAGATAATAAGCAAAAGGTACAGAAACTACTTAAACATACTATTGCCGTTTATAACCCAGCAGAGTCTATCAAGAATGGAATTGATACATTTATGTCACACATTTAAGGATAGGAAAACAGACAGAAATCATGGTAAGGCTTAAAGTGCAATATTTAGGAAACTTATTCTACCGACAATAAATTAATCAGAACCGCTAGCTCCTAACTTGATTATGAAGAGTTATTATTATTGAAGGGCACTGTTAATTAATATGAACTAGAAACAAAGATAAAAAGGTTATTGTAGCCACAATGACTGCTGATACTTATGAAGTGGAGAGCATCAAAGTTATAAAGAAGTGGGAATTATCTAAAGCACAAAACCATGAACATCTATGGTGTTTCCACTGGGCCAAGCAAGTGGGAAAAGAACTAAATGTTCCTAAATGCCCTGCCAAATGCATTGGGCAGTTTTCCTTTTACTTAAGTGGGAAACCATCAAAGAACTTATAAAGCAGTGAAGAGGCATGATTAGTTTGGATTGGAGGCAAGGACTTTAGAGATTGTGACAATTTACACTGGGGAAGAGAAGTAGAAATGGAGAGTAGTAGATAGAATGGATGTATAAGACAATCAAATACAGAATTAAAACGACTTAAAGACCAGCTGAATGCAAGAGTGAGGGAGAAAAAGAAATCAAGAAGGAATCATAAGTTTCCTTGCATTGAGGCCAAATATATGGTGATACAATTAAAAGAACTTAGTAAAGAAATGGATTTGGGGATAATGAAAACCAGTTAAGTTTTTAACCTGTTGGGTCTTTGTAAAGGATCAATGAGTTCAGATTTTATAAAGTAAATTAGACAAAAGCTATTGAAGAGTAACATCATGGAATAAAAAAAAGTTGCAAAAAATAAAATTTATTGCATATAAGTATATAACTTTTAAGAAAAACTAAATTAAGAACAATGAATCATTAAGAAGCTAGTGATGTTGACTTGGCAATAGCTATAGAAAGACTGAGGAAGAAATTATCGAGGGGAGAGTTGAAATCAAGTCATGTAAGGTACACAGGTTTCCTCACTTTTATGACAACTTATAAGAGACACCCCTCCCCTTTCTCAGCTAGATGTGCTGACATATGCCTAGAGTCCCAGCTACTTGGAGGCTTAGGAGGGAGGATCACATGAGCCTAAGATTTGGGGCTAGCCTGGGCAACATAGCAAGACTTCAACTAAATAAATAAATAAATGACTAACACAAAAAGAAGGTTGACTTCTTGAAATAAAATAAAGCTTAAAAGACATTTAGGAGAAAACATGGCAAGTGAAACTTATGGGGAAACTGACTGAACATTATGAAGAGATATAAGCTCTTACAGGTGGATCCAGTCCAATATTGGGGCTCAACACTTAGCATGCAGAGTGTTGCCACTCTGCCCCTTAACTCAGCTTCCTTTTGCAAGCCTGAAGGTGTGGGTGGTGGTGCTGGAGGGACAGTAGGCCAGCCAAGGGTGACTAACTAGATGTGAGTAAAGAAAGACAACCATGTTTGTTTCCCTTCAAGTATATAAAAGGCTCTCTGGAAGAAAGAAGATTGCACTTTTTCTAATGGCTTTAAAAAACGGAATTATGGCCAGGGAACAATGATTTTAAAATGACGAGTAAACATTTTAAGTAAATAAAACTGCTGAAAAACATGACTGTTTTTTGTTTTGTATTGTTTTTGGTGGGGGGAGACAGTTAAATCAATTATTGGAAATAATAAAATGGAGTTTGGAGACCTAATTGATGAAGACTTTATAGATACATTCCTCAAAAACTTCTTTAAAGTCTGTGATTTTATGAGTAGTTGCCAAATAACTATTATGGCTAAGATAAGAGCTAGCTGTGGAATAGAAGAGGCAGTTCTTGGTGAAAAAAAAATATTCCTTCAAATACAAAGACTCAGGAAAAAAATAGAAAAGCTGAGAAAATATTGAGTTCTTGTTTACTACAGTTAAACTATGACTTTACCATAGAAAAAACTAGATTCAGATTAAAAATTTTACTTGAACTGATGATTATATTCTAGGATAAAGAGCCATGGATGAAATCCCGATTGATCTTTGGCTAAAGTGCCCTCATTCCCTGAGTTTTGCAATGTAGAGAATTGGATAGCAAGTGCTATCCAGTTGGATGGAATTGTGTTGATTTGACATACATTACATGTAGGATATCATTCTTATTTTAAAGTGTAGGTCCACTACCTATGATTTGACTTTCTAAATATATGTACAGGTATGAAATATCTTTATTTTACATGAAGTAAAAATGTAAGGGTAACAATATAAATTCTTTGTTTTAATTTAATGCTAAATTGGCAACAAATTTAAGAAAAATAAACTTTGTTTTTTGTAAACAATGTAATTGATAAAAATCGAGTATTTGGAAAATGCTGAAAGAAAATGGAAAAAAAGAGCTCATTCAGAAGGACAAAGAGGAGCCCAATGTGGCACACACCTGTAATCCCAGGAGCTCCTGAGGCTGAGGCAGGAGCACAAGTTCAAAGCCAGCCTCAGTAATTTAGCGAGGTCCTGAGCAACTTAGTGAGACCCTGTCTCAAAATAAAATATAATAAGGGCTGGGGATATGGCTCAGTAGTTAAGTGTCCCTGCATTTAATCCCTGGTACCAGAAAAAAAGACAAAGAGGAAACTGAGGCAGTAGGTTAACTAAAAGCTCATGTTGCTCCTATGTTTTCAAAGGAAAAGTGAAAGATGTAGAAGATAAAGATCCTATTTCTTGACTCAAGATGCTGTTGAACACATCCATTCTCCAACTCATGGTTCTCACTGGAATTTAGAGATAGGTTCTAATGTATCAGAGAAACTGAGAGTAATTACTTTTTGCAAGAACATCCTTAGGGAGTCTAGCAGTTATATAAACAAATACCTATTTTTCCTGTTTCTGAAAATAACAATTTAATCAGGTTTGTTAGAAATAGAAGGAAATGAACATTGGAAAGATCATAGGAACTCATGAACTCATTGAAACTTAAATACCTTTTTATTTCAAAAGAAGATATCTCAATTTATGGGAAATCCATTTATCAATATTCATTTATAGAATGCTTCTGATAGGTGCTCAAGGTAAATACAGTAGCAGCAGCAACAATCAAACAATGCCCTTGTCCCCCAAAGTCACTGATTTTGGCCTGATCAAATAAACTATCTCCCTAAAACAATATTTCAATTCAAGTGGCATTTGTTGAGTGACCTAGATATGTACATATTTTTGGTAAACGAACTTATTGAATTTATAATAGTACCATTGATCCTTTTTTTAAAAAAATTTTTTCTTTAGTAGTAAATGGACACAATACCTTTATTATTTTATTTATTTATGTGGTATTGAGGATTAAACACAGTGCCCATGCATGCAAGACAAGCATGCTACCACTGAGCCACAACCCCAGCCCTCCACCATTTTTTTTAACTTTTTTTAAAAAAAAATTTAAATTTATTTGTTTTTATGTGATGCTGAGGATCGAACCCAGGACCTAATTAGTGTTAGAGTCTGTAAACAAGTCAGGATGGCGCCTGGCATTTTGCCAGAGAAATGTTAGAGTCTGTAAACAAGTCTGGATGGCGCCTGGCAAAATGCCAGAGGGAGTGGTTTGTGAAGTAACACCAGGGAGCCATTAAGTGTGGAGATTTCTTATTGGTTGACTGATGTATCTAGTTTATGCTAATTAAGATAAGCTGTGTGGAATGTATAAACACTGCTCCTGTCCTACAATAAATGGCTCCTACTCCTGCTGTATCAATCTACACAAGTTGTTCGTCACCCCCCGGTTATTTTGCTGCAGCCGGACTGCGGCAAATTAGTACAAGGCAAGTGCTCTATCACTGAGCCACAACCCCAGCCCAACTATCACTGATTCTTAATTGAAAATACTATATGACAACATGCAGCAGAAAAACAAAACTAATATTTGCTATCTTGGTGGAAACCTTTCATAGTTTATTGCCACTTGTAGACTATAGTCTAAAATTAAGTTCAGTATTAAGAGAGATTATTTTAACAGTTATCTATTGCTGTATAACAAATTACCATGTGAGGTTAGGGCCTTGCTTGTCAGTTTCCAGAGCTTTAAATGTTGAGATATCAAGGTAGTACTCATTAAAGTAGTTGTTCATCAGAACTTTGCTATATTATACTTTAGAAAAATGAAAAAATTAACTACATTTTGTCCCTTCGGTCCCTAAGCAACATTGCCCATAGGTGTGTCTAACAGTGTCTTCTTGACAGTATCTCTTATCTTTGGCTGGCAGTATCTCCATCACAGGATGTGATGGCTAATCTCACATATGAAATTGGCTGGGCCACAGGATGCCCAGATATTTGGACAAACATTATACTAGGTGTTCCTTTGAGGATTTTTTTTTTTTTTTTTAGAAGAAATTGACATTTGAATTCTTGGACTTTGAGTAAAGCAGACACACAAACCCACAATGTGTGTTATGGGTCTCTTCATCCAATCAGTTGATGACATGAATAGAATAAAAAGACTGGCCTACCAGCCTATCCTGCAGCTTTTGAACTTTGCAACTTTCAAAATTGCATGAACCAGTTCCTAAAAATAAAATAAATATTTTTATTATAATGATATTATAATAAAAAATGTTTGATTTCTCTGGAGAGCCCTAATTAATATCCAGGATCATGCTTATTCCATGACAGTGGGCAGGGTAAATGGGAGGACACTATGTCTTCCTTTTTATCATCCTTATCTCAGCCCCAGAGTATAAATCTGTCCCTCCACTTTCAGTTCTCAAAGCACTTCAAGGAACTCAATATAACCTTTGCCTAAGATGTATACCATAAATTCCTCTCATATACACATATGAATGCTAGGAGTGCACATAACTTTGTAACATACATATTTTACATAAATTATTTTCCTCATTTCTGATTGTATTCCTATGATACATTCTAAGAAGTGGAAATCTTGGGTCAAAAGCTGAGTTGTTTAAGGCTTTTCATTTATAGTGGCAAATTGCTTTCTTCAAGTGTATCATTACTGGGCTTTCATCAACAATGAATATTCATATTCACATGGAGTATTGTTATTCTAATTAGCATTTCTTTGATTGCTAGCCAAGGGGAACATATTTATATGTTTATTAGCCATTTTTAATTCATTTTCTGAGAATTCTTTTCATGTATTTACTCATTCTTTTTTGATGGAAAAGTGTGGGTTAAGGACATACCCCTTTATCTTTATAAAACTGTAAAATATTTTTCTCATTTTGTTATTTATTTTTTCTAAAAGAATTACATATTTATCTTAGAAAATGTGAAAAATGCAGAAAATCATGTATAAGGAAATAAAAATTACTCAAGTCTTCCAGATATAGCAACATTTTGCTGCAAATTCTTCTAGTCTTTTCTTACAGATTTATATAGATGCTTTAATATTTTGTGTTCACAAAAATAGAAAGATATCTTAAATTCTGTTTAAAACCAATTTTTAATTTTTACTGAATGATAAACACTACCATGATATTAAATATTCTTTATTTATTCTTTAGCCTATCTCCTATAGGAGATTTTTGGTTATTGCCAGTTTTTTTACCATAGTAAACAGAGATGAATATCCTGCTAAATAAATCTCTCCATACATTAGTAATGTTATAGAATTGCAATTTCTTCTAGGAAAGGAGCCATATTTTAAAGTTCCTGATATACATAACAAATATGCTTTCAAAAACAGCTTATAATTGTAAAGTAGCTTAAGAAGATTCTAATTTCTCTAAACTCCAAACAATACTTGGTATTATTGATATTAAAAACAGCCACACCAGAAAATAATTTGGCTGATATGTAAGTTAAAATGAACACCTCTGATGTTTTATTTTCCTAGATATTTACTCTTCTATTTTTTCAACTAATAATTATCAAGTACCACCAGAGACCAGGCACTCTGATGACTTTTAAGAAATAACATTTTCCCTTTTTGAATCATTATCTCCATTTCATGGATCAAAAGAAACTCTTGATAGGAGTTGTTGCTCCCAAGTCCCCAAGTATCACAAAAATACCTCATATCTCTCCAATTTATCAATTATAATTCAGTTACTTAGAACATTTTGTCTATCCAGTTTCTGCTCTAATATAGCTACTATTCTGAAAAATAGTTACACCTAAGTAATATTTTCAATTTTTCTTTCTTAGACATTTCTGATTTTTGTCAAGCTCAGTGTAATGTAGAAGGTCTGGCTAAGCCAGTTGAACAATGTACCTCTGGGAGAAACTGTGAAATAAAATTGCAGGATGGTTTGGTTTTGTAGGAAGGGAGTGGATTTCAAGTGAGAAATCCCTTAGTTCTCACACTTGCTGTGTATCCTTGGGCAAATCACTTAGTTGCCTCTTTTGGAAGTGTGGCTTATAACACTTATCTCACAGAATACAAAGTTCTAGAAGAGTACCAGCCACTGGGTATAACTAAGGATTTTTGGATTGTTTCAGTCAAAATCTTCTTCTATTTTTATTTGTCCCTTTAACAGCCTGGCCTAGAGTGCTCCTTTGTACCTCCAGAGGCATCCCAGTTTTCACTACCAGTCTTGGAAAAGGTCTGAATTTGGGATTATCAACCAATTTTTTCTTCTCTGGGTGATGCCTTATGTCATTATGAACCTTCCTTTACCCTGCCTTTTCACTAAACCCTTCTGTGATTGGACCCTGCTTTCCAAATTGATAATTAGTTTTCAGGAAAATTGTGAGCTCCTTAAGGACAAAAAATATAATTTTATCTATTTTGTATCCTTTGTGCTCACAGAGCTCTGTGTCTGGCACACTGTAGGTCCCTGATGATTATCTTTGATGACTATTCATCTGAACTTAAATACTAGGGGCTCATTTGTTAAATCTCAAGAATATGCTTTCTTTTCGTTTTCCTTTTTAAATCTCTTCACCTGAAGGTAGTCTACAAATGTTAACCACTATACTCAAATGGCATTGTCCTTGAGAGGCTTCTACAGGTCTCTGATGAAATAAGACAGTTGTTTCTTATTGCCTTCCAAGTGCTTTATCTATTTATTCTCATGCTCTTCTTCTATGGAAGACTCTGATCTCTTATTTATCTTCACATTCCTAATGTCCAACACAGGAAAATGTTCAATAATCATGTGTCTGAATAGAATACGAACGGAGGCTGGGCTTCATCAGTCATATGGACTTAAATCTCAGTCCTAATAAAGGAGAAGCCAGCTTAAAGTAAACTTCTTGGGTAGTAAGAAAAAAAGAGGGTAGACAACATGTGATAATTGGGGAGTGAGGATGAGGAAATTGATTTGTTTGGTATTTTTCTAGTTTATAGATATATGTGTACAAGCCACCTTTTGGCCTTCCATGGCTGACTCTAATCATTTCCTGTCACTGGGAGTGACAGTACATTTCAGGTACTTTATTGCAATATAGATTATACTACTTTCCATTGTTGTATGAATTCTAGGCACTGTGGCAGTCTCAGGTGTAGATACTTAGCACTTTTGAAACACATCTGAAAATCTCTGATTAAAAATGGCCCTCTGAGACAAGTCCATGGGCATTTCTTAGGTAGCTCCTCAAAGGAAATATGTGGGTATCAAAAACTACAAAAGAGGAAGAAGTATATATAAGGAGGAGCTTCAGAATCTTACCGATTATCTTGAAAATCTGTCACTTCACCCATGCAATACCTCATAACTTTATACTATTAGTAAATTTAATTATCATGCTTTTTAATTCAACCTGTCAATCCAATAATTGAGATATTCTTAAAAAGACTGAACTTTAATTCCTAAGGCTTTTAGGAGAGATTTAATATTTTATTGTCAGCATTTCCAAGAAATTTTCATTCATCACAAATGGTCTTAAACCATCACTGAGTCTGCAGGCTCTTTGCCCCTTTCATCTCCATATTTTAGACTTAAATACCTATTTTCAATTTCTCATTTGTGAAACACTGGACAAAACTAAACTCAAGTGTTGGTGGAGGTAATTTATCTGGGGATAACTCTCAGGAGTCCACCATTAACTGAAAGACAGACATTTCCTGAGTTTCCCCAGCCCTCTGCCTTCCTCCCTCATTCTTAGGTTGTAAAGAATGAAAATAAATATTATTGAAGAAAAAGGATTTAGATTTGGATTTTTTTCTCTTAACATTTTTGCTATGACCCCAGAAAAAGGAATGATTGTTTTCAGACATCGAGGAATATGTTGGCTTTGAACTTTTCTACCAGTTATCCATCCATGTGTGGAATCCACACATAAAGGGAAGAAAGGGAGACTGATTTCTTAATTAAAAAAAATAAAAACTGATGAGACAGCAAATGATATTCAATCCTATTAAAGAGACTAAGCACAGACCTTAGAAAAAGTCCTCACATTCCTTGCATTGGGATTGTGTGATATGGTTCTACAATTCAGGGAGATTGGAAATTACAGAACATCTGCAATGAAATTGGTTTTCTGTGGAAAACTGATGAATCACTTACTGCCAATGACTAGAAGGAAAAGCACTTGTTTATGTCCTTATGTAATGAATTTTTATGAGGTGAAGTTTGCTGTTTATAAAAAATACACTTTAAGCTGCTGTAGATGTAAAATAATAGAATTCTGAATTCAGAGCAATGCATTACTGCAAAGACAGTCACCAGCAGAATATTATTTGCTTACAAAACACCAAAACAGAGCTATTACTTCTATAATGGAATTAAAAAAAAAAACAAACACTCATCTACCCAGTTGGGTTCTAGAAGAAAAAGTATTTAAAGAGACAGAGCTGAAATTGACAGCTCCAAAATTGCATGTATTTTCAAAGTAAAGTTATTAATTCTCTTATAGTGGTCCTGAATTCCAACTGTTTTCCCTCAACACAAGAACACCATGGAGCACTTAAAATGAAAAATGGCACTCCTAAGACAACACTAAAAACTGGGGGTTCTGGCCTCTCCACATAAGTCTCATCAGCTTCTCTGCTCAATATTCACCAGGACCTTGAGATTCAGGCCTCAAACTTTCTTCCCTCTTGGGTTTAAAGCATCTATATTGTACCAGTCAGTTTTAGTGAGTCAATCCTCAACAAGCTCACTGTTGTCTAAGAGACTCATCTAGTTCAAATTGATGCTACACCTGAGAAGGAAAAGCTACAGTGTTGGTCTTCAGAGAATTTTTCCTTTATATTTGGTCTGAAGCTAAGTATTTTAAAATCAATTAATAATAACTTTCATTAGCATATTATTGTGGTATATTTTTGTTGATTAAAATGGCACCCTTACAAATTGAAAGGAATTTGGTTGTTAGAAAGGGGTTATTTCTTTAGTGAGCTGTCTTCCAGGGAACCACCTTGACTACCTCCAAGACCAGGAAAGTCACTAGCTACAGTCATTTAGAATTATGACTATTTAGATAAAGTCTTAGCTAAATTTCAAGCTTGCATTATCTCTTCTTGGCAAACAAACTATAAAAATATCTCAAAATTGTAAGAATTTTTGTGTCTATATCTGCAAAGAAGGAAAAATTCCAAGTCAGACCCTGTGTTTTGATTATTAGTTGAGGAAATAGTCATTTTACAGGGTTAGCATTTGCAGGTGTTCTGATCTGGTATATTGTAGGTATTTTAAAGTAAATAAACTGCATTTGTTTGCAAATATTGACATTTATTCACAAATACTATATAAGTACTTTTGGAGAAGCAATGGGAACTGTTACTTTTTCTTTTTGCCTATGTACTTTCCAGTTTTTAAAAAATATGCATTCTAATTTAAAAATACGCATTTTAAAAATATGTATGGAGTCTGATATTGGGCATCCAACCACTGAGCCACATCCCCAGCCCTACTTTGTATTTCATTTAGAGACAGGGTCTCACTGAGTTGTTTAGCACCTCACTTTTGCAGAGGCTACCTTTGAACTTGAAATCCTCCTGCCTCAGCTTCCCAAGATGCTGGGATTACAGGCATGTGCCATCACGCCTAGCAAGAGACATTATATTTTTGTTGAGATATATACATACTTGTCTCATTGTTAAGAGTATATTGTACTTAATTTGGTATTCTCCTTTCACATATTCTATTGTGAGCAACTCAGTTAAAAATTTAAATATTTTTGCATAAAATTTTTTATCATGGTACTTATGTAACATTGATCAACTATTTATTCCTTTATTGTTGGTTCACATGTTTATGATAAACACTATTGTGTAGAACATCTGTTCAGTGATTCTGCATGCACAGTTCTTATCATTTCCTTCAGATTGATTCTTGAGATTAATGGATATAAACATGTCCACATCAACCTGATTTTGAAAATCAGTTTTACTTAACCTAATGTGTAAGTTATGTTTTATTGGCTCTGAGATTTTAGAAAAGGTACAAATTAAACCTATTAAGAAAAATAAGTTATGTGACTATTAAAAATGAGGAAGGTGTACTACCTGAGTAACACTGTATCTTTGGACCTCATGGACTCAGGGGGGACTTAGTTTAATCTTGCTTGACTTGTTATAGTTGCCAGAATAGGAACTCAATGCAGGGTTCAGTGAAGGGCACTGTATAAAATAGTGCTTATTTTTAAATTAAAAAAAAAAAAAAATAAATCACAAGTTTTCCTTTTTTTTTTCTCTTGAGAATAGGAAATAAATCTCCATACTGCTTTCCATATTGGCTGCACCAATTTGCAGTCCCACCAGCAGTGTGTGAGTGTACCTTTTCCCCCACATCCTCATCAATACTTATTGCTTGTATTCTTAATAGCTGCCATTCTAACTGAAGTGAGATAAAATCTTAAGAGTGGTTTTGATTTGCATTTCTCTAATTGCTAGTGATGATGAACATTTTTCCATGTATTTGTTGATTGATTGATTGTACATCTTCTGAGAAGTGTCATTTCAGGTCCTTGGCCCATTTATTGATTGGGTTATTTGTTTTTCTGGTGTTTAGCTTTTTTAGATCTTTATATACTCTAGAGATTAGTGCTCTATCTGATGTGTGAGGGGTAAAGATTTGCTCCCCAAGATGTAGGCTCTCTATTCACCTCACAGACTGTTTCTTTTTCCGAGAAGCTTTTTAGTTTGATTCTTGACTTATTGATTCTTGATTTTAATTCTTACGCCACAGGAGTCTTATTAAGGAAGTTGGGGACTTAAAAACAGCATTATTACAGGGACACAGCCACATCAATGTTTATAGCAGCACAATTCACAATAGCTAAACTGTGGAACCAACCTAGGTGCCCTTGAGTAGATGAATGGATAAAAAAAATGGGGCATATTTACACAATGAAATATTACTCAGCAATAAATGAATAAAATCATGGCATTTGCAGATAAATGGATGGAGTTAGAGAAGATAATGCTAAGTGAAGTTAGCCAATCCCCAAAACCAAATGTCGAATGTTTTCTTTGAAATAAGGAGGCTGATTCATAGTGGGATAGGGAGCGGGAGCATGGGAGGAATAGACAAACTCTAGATAGGGCAGAGGGGTTGGAGGGAAAGGAGGGGGCTTGGGGTTATTAATGATGGTGGAATGTGATGATCATTATTATCCAAAGTACAGGTATGAAGACACAAATTGGTATGAATATACTGTGTTTACAATCAGAGATATGAAACATTGTGATCTTTATGTATATTAAGAATTGTAATACATTCCAGTGTCATATATAAATAATAATAAAAAAAGAATTTCACAGGAATCAGGAGTCAGTGTATGAGACATAATTTTAACCAGGGTTTATGGACCAAGATGGTCTAGGTTTACATCTTTACTTTTACCAGCTCTATGAATCTGGGCATGTTATTTAACTTCTTTATAACTAAGTTACCTCATAATAATCCATACTACTTAATTTCGAATGTATTAGTTTATAGAACCTAAAAAAAAGGAAATAAAGAGATTACCTGGGAAAATGAAGGAAATTTCTCCTGTTACATGATTTGCATTTCTTTGAAGATAAAGGACAAGAAAGCAAAATACTTATTTGTGGTTATGAACATAAACATACACTACATACTAGGTTTGTATAAATATTTGCTACATAGTAAGTTTAGTTCCTGAGAACCTAAGACCATGGATTCTATGGACAATAGGACCAATTGGTTTGAGTAGAAAGTATGTTTTATGTTGCTAAAAATATCCTTTTTTAATACAGAAACATGTCACTTACTGAGTGCTATTAGGAAAAACAGCTTTTGGTTAAAAGGTAATGTTCCAAATGATTAAATCAAGTTTTTGTTTTTAAGTGCTAGTATATTTTGGAGGCTTTCTTAAATATAGCAATACTTATTTTCCTGCCTTCTTAACCAAATTATAAAGAAAATGGGGTAGCTTTTATTGATGAGACAAGGTCATTAAAAACTACAATTATACAGTCCTCAGAGCCTTTTTATTCCTACTCTTTTACTAGATTACAGTCTTTAATTTTTTTTTTAAATTTGATACCAAGTAGCCCATAATTGTTATTATAAATAGGCTTTTTATAAAATAGATTTTTCTCCTTCCTTTTATTAATTATTTTTACTCTGTTGGTGAGAGTTCATTAATATTCAAAATAAAGCAGTCTTTAAATATGATCTTGAGAACTCTGCCAAGTGTATGAACTTTGGTGTATGGAATCTATGAAAATCTACTGAAGTTAATTAAGTACTTCTACTGCTGAAGTACTACAAACCTAATAGAAAGGACAATCATGGCTCATACTGGCTACTCTTCCCTATAATCTTTGATCTGGTTTTCTTACTTATATTTATAACTCCTCACAAATTACCCAGATATCCTGGAAAAATGTAAAATTTTATCAACTCACTTCTTTGCTTATAATCTTTATACTGCTTCTTCATACTTGGAAATAAATCGAGATTTTTCTTTTCCTCAAGGTCTGCATGGCCTTCCATGACCTTTCACCTCACCTGTCCTTCTTTTACTCATGTTAATTTCTTTCCATTTCTTAAGCGCATAAAAGACTTTCATCTCAGAAGTTGGGCACCTGCCATTCTTTATCCTAATACTCTTCTTCTTGGCTTTCTCCCCATCTCCTTAGGTCTTTTTTAAATTTCATCTTACAGAGGACTTTCATACATGCAATTTAATTTAATAAAAATATCATTTTTTTTAAAAACAGTAACATGTCACTTATTGCGTGCATGCTATTAGGAAAAACATCTTTTGGTTAAAAGGTAATGTTCCAGGTGCTGAGATTGTGGCTCAATAGAATGTTTGCCTAGCGTGTGTGAGGCACTGGGTTCAATCCTCAGCACTACATTAAAAAAATAAATAGTTATTACAATGAAAAATATTTTTAAAAAGGTAATGTTCCAAATGATTAAGTCAAGTTTTGTTTTTAAGTGCTAATATATTTTGAAGGCTTTCTCAATATGCAATACTTATTTTCATGTTGATTTCTTTTATACATGCAATTTAATACAGCATCACTCTATTTCCTCAGCCTGTTGTTGTATGGAATCTATGAAACTACATTTTCTTCAGAGTACTTCCAACATCAGCAATTATCTTATGCATGTGTTTGTCAGTCTCTCCTCCAAGAATGTAAACTCCGTGAGAACAGGGGTTTTATGAATACATCTTTCAGTACAGAATGTCTGTAGGAGCTCAATAAATAAAAAGAATGACTTAATTCTGATTGTTAACCTAAGAGGTAGATACTACTGAGCATCCATGTTATAGGCAAACAAATGGAATCTTAATGTTAAATAAACCAGTCCAAAACCCAGTCACTCATCAAAGGCAGGGGAGTTGGGAGCTGGAAAGTAGGACATGCTTTGTGTTAGCTCTGATTGTTAGCTTTGAAATTTAGAGATGATTACTGAAGCCACTTGGATATTTTAAATACACAAGTAGAGAACCTGAATTAAGAATAAGTTGCATGGGAGAAAAAAGAAAAAAATGTTAGTGTAAAAGTTTTTATTTTCCAAAGGGAAAACTTATAACTGATGGTTTGATTCTTGAGGCTAAAGAAGAAACCCATGTAGCTAAATATGATCCAGTTTTCCTCCCTGTTGAGCCCTGAAGTCACTGGGCAGTAGAATCAGTTGCCTCAGTGTTAAAAATATAGTCTTTTGGCATTGCCCAGGGAGGCCAGGACTGAACGGAGTCTCTGGAACTGTAATGTGCCCAAGAGGCCTGGCTATCTACAGTGAGGCAGAGCTCCGGGAGCAAGCACGAGAGTATTTCAGTCAGTCATAAATTCACTGATTACCTTCCACTGGTGTGTGGTATGTCAAGCATCCTATAAGAAAGAAAGAAAGGGGGAAAAAAAAAACTATAAAGAAAAAAAATGGAAACACAATTGCAAGACACACTAATACATGCCACTCAATTCCTCCTTCAAGGATACACTTGCTGCCCAGCTGTGGAGTGTGGTCAGCAGACTGCCTCCAGCTGTTAGCTCCTTCAAGGTCTGCTATTACTGCAGGAAACTGCAATGCCTGTGGTCACAGCCTTCCCAGGGCAGCCCCTACCTAGTGACTAATAGAGAGAATACCAGTTCTAGAGGTCCTCTCTGGGTTGGTTAAGTTTTATCAGGCCTGCATTATAATCTACCATTTCTTTTGTCTTTCCCTACTTTTCTGCCTTTTCCTTTCAAGGTGTGGATCCTTGATTTATAGATTTCTGTGTTCACAGCTTCCTTCTGCATCTGCAAATTCAAGCAATCACAGATTAAAAAATATTAAAATAACATCACATCTGTACTGAATATGTAAAGCATTTTTCAGATTATTCCCTAAACAATACATCATAACTATTTATAGTGCATTAAGTATCACAGGTAGTCTATAGATGATTTATAGTATATGGGAGGATGTATATGGTTATATGCAAACACTCTGCCATTTTATATGAGGAACTTGAGCACCTGCAATTTTGGTATACCTGCAGAGATTCTAAAACCTATCTCCCACCAATACTGAAAAATGACTGCGTCTGTCTAGCATTTCCAATCACTTTGAACCTCTGCTTCCATAGGGCTCAATCTGCGACACTAAGTTTATTTATTTGGCTAAGATTTCTATATTGGTATGCTAGAACTAAAGGTTCTGGTTATCCAATGAAGAACAAAACATTCATTCAGTTTCTGAACTCAAGGTTCTGAAGGTTGCAAATGTTAAATAGAGCTTTTTTAAAAATTTAAAAAGTAGCCCCAGCTACTGGGGAGGCTGAAGCAGAAGGATCACTTAGGCCTAGGAGGTTGAGATCAGGACAACACAGTGCAACTCAGTCTAAAGGGGGAGAAAAGAAAAAAAGACTCCATAAAATTGACAACTTTATTAGCTAGCATTTAAAGTACTATGTTCTCATGTTAAAATTAAAATAGGGGCATCTACTTTAGAGTTTACTCAGCTATCAAATAACAATAACAATAAAATTGTTGGTTTAACAAAATCTTGACTTCATTTAATCATTTCAAACCTGTATTCTAAGACAGTTGTTTATTAATATCAGTATAAACTAGGTCACTGGAAAATGAGACTGCAAATGGACTTTAGGTATAATAAGGACAAATGTAAACTTTATTAGTGATCTCTTCTTTTTATCTACCCAGTATCCATCCTTCTTATAAGAGCAGCTTGGTTTTCTGTGATGAGCAGCCTCCCCTCAGCACCATTAGGTTCATGTTGTATACATAGGGAATGTCAGCAACATTTGAGTAAGTGGGAACAGTATTTTTTATCACTTTTCCTGTGGTAACTGGTTTAGAAATGTGTGTAATCCAAGACAGACCAATAATACAGAACTCTTGCTGGAACTACCAGGAAGAGGAATGTCATTTCAGTGGAATCAGAAAGCTGGCAGAATATAAACCTTAAGCATCAAAAGTGGACATCATTTTGCCTGAGAATGAAGCCAACTCAGAATATTACCATTAATGGAAGGAACTACTATTATATCTTAAACACAAGCCTCACAATGTACCAGTGTAGAGATTAAGTGCATTGCCCAGACTACATCTAACTGAACTGCACAGGTTGAACCTGAGTTCATATCCCTCATACCATGTACAGTGTTTATCATAAAATTATGGCCGAGAGACTATTCGAAGACGATTATTTGAGCACGTATAACCAGACTGGCCCTGCAGTGTACATGCGGATCCTTCACTGAGATAATTCAATAAATTATTTTCCTTTTTGCCAATTCAATCTGGATTGGTTTATATCGTGGAAACTAAGAGGCCTGACGATATTCCAGATTCTTCACTGTGTTTATTTACTATAGAAAGTAGATAGAATCTAAATGCCCAATGACAGAGGTTAAATGATTTTGTAAATAAGAAATGTGTGTACCATCAAATGAACCAGTATACTGTGATGATCGGTGGATAAAAAAATGAAAATTTCATTTTTTCCTAAGTTTTTAACAATAATGTTTTAAAATTAGAGAAGAAAAAAGGTGAACTTTGTAATATATGAAAAACTCTTACATTCAAACAACAAAATTAATTGGCTATCTTATTTAAATTAAACCAAAGTTAAACTCAAAAATCCATTTAATCACACAAGGTAAACTACATGATGATGACTATTTTTCCTGTACTCACCATTATATTCACAGTAGCTTCCTCAGTACCTGGCACCTAAGTGTTTGCTGAATGGAAGGTGAAGAGAAAAATGAACAAGTTTTCCTGTATTTTCACTGTACTATATTTATTCTAGGAAAGTGCTTACTATATAATGAATAACTTGAGACAAATCACTGCTCATGCTAATTCTATTCCACTTTAAGAATTAAAAAAAAAAAAAGAAAAAAGTTAATATGCTTGTGTTGTGTTTCACCTGTGTAATAATTCTTTCAGAGTAGTCATGACTATCCTACGCCCAACTTTAGCTACATGTGAATTATTTCTAACATATGTCTGTATATACATGTATATGTATATTTTAATCAAAGCACAATTTATTTTATTTTATATTTTGATTTATTGTCAAAGCACAAAAAAATTGATATCTTGTTTAAAAATCAGTGCCATTATTTTGTTAAAGTAACTTAAAAACTGTCCAAATATTTTCATGTGATTATTATTTAGCAAAACATTAATTTTTAACTTCTAAGTGAAAAATGCAGAGAAAAGGAGCAAAGTACATCTTGATATGTACTCCTGTATTATTACTATGCTAAAGACCTCTGGTATTTCATAAAACTACCAATATTCTTGCTGAGAACATAAGCTCTGAATCAAAGACTAAAGAAAGAGATCCAGGAAATAATATTCTTCTTGCCAGGTGTCCCCTGTAGCCTCACTTCTAACTGCCTTAAGCAATTTTTACTTTTTATACCTAAGAAGTCAACTGTGAAGGGGTCCAACAGCTATGGACTGAACCTCTTGAAAACTGGCTTCAGAGAAAAGTTTAAAATTACAATCTTAAAGTTTAAACAGGGCCTTATCATTGTCAGATTATGATATTTTATCATCTCTGAAAATAAATCTATACACATCCCAGTGTAACCCAACTCTTTCTTGGTAGTCATATGACAAAAACTCTCCTTTATTCCTGATATTAAAAATTGAATGCAATAATTTAAAATATTTTACATAATATATTTAGAATCATGTGGTTTACAGTGATTAGAATTTAGTCATCTCTCCAAAGGAAGAGAAGACGTTGACTGGGAAGTACCAGCCTTATAAGAGACATCTAAGTACCATACTTAGGATGACTAATATTAAGAATTTATACATAATACAGTTTTCCTCAAAGGAAACAATTTTACTTTCTAAGGAACATTCACTTCTGACATCTCAATTCCTGATTTCAGTGGCTGTACACTATGTACCTCTGTGCCACACTTAGGACAAGTAAAGTACATGTCAAATAAGAAACTACTCTTAACACAGTAATAACAGAAGATATGTTCACATCCTATGGTGTGAGGCATGGTGGGCCACTCTCCACACAAAGAACATTCTTTGCCACTGGTGGCTAATGTACTGTCACTATTAGAAGCACCAGTAAGAGGGATACACCATGAGGATAACTTGGCTTTCAATTTCTGGATATTGATAAGTGGTAAGAGAAAAATTAGAAACTCAGCAAAACCATGCCAGAGAAGTTCCCTATTCATGTACTCAAAGCCAACTTCTCGGGCATTTTGGGGCCTGCAAAATACAGAATTAATGCCTAGAAGACGTTCTGTCAAAGTTGCAAACTTTCCCCGTTGAAGGAAAATCAAAAAATTAATTAACCCACCTAATTTCAAAAGTCCAACCACAAAATTTGCACACTGTTTAAGTTTCCCAAAGGATGCTAAATGATGGTTTCGAAACAAATCGTAGCATCGTTCTTCTAACCACCTCCCACCAATGGTACAGACAGCATACCAGATTTTCTGGTTTTTACTTGGTGGCTGATATCTCAGGCTCTGGGAAAAACTGTCTTTGTACTGAATATTCAAAACTGACTGTCCCACAG
Organism: Marmota flaviventris; assembly: GCF_047511675.1. Taxonomy (NCBI): domain Eukaryota; kingdom Metazoa; phylum Chordata; class Mammalia; order Rodentia; family Sciuridae; genus Marmota; species Marmota flaviventris. The sequence continues at coordinate 56,142,216 of NC_092512.1, read as the reverse complement.
TAGCATTTTTAGAGTAGATGGTGAATCTCCACAAAAAAAGCCACAAGAACGCTTTCACTTCTGGTTCAAAGCGAGCAAATAGGCCTGGCTTAAATCCATGAAAACACTGAGTAAACTGGGACCAAACCAGCTGCTCCAGGGCCTTGTTTAGTTCCAGCGCATCCAACTGACTTATTCTGAGTACTCTGTCTGTACTCTTTGTATTCTCTTCTCTGGGTGCCATGTCCTCTCTGAAGGTCTCTAGGAAAAAAAATAAAATTAGGGAATATCATCAAATTGTTATAATATCATACTATCTCTTCCACTTCCACTTGGAAAACTAAAACTGATTCACAAATTACACAGGGGCACAGAAGACAGGCGTTTCAGTAGTGTAAAACCTTAAGGCAGGCAATCACTTCTTACTTGGAACTTCTTTCTCTCTCTTTTCTCTCTTCTTTCTTCCTTTCTTTTGTTCTCCCTTTTCTTTTCTATTACTTTTTGTTTTCTTCTTGGCCCTCCTCATGAAAGGAATGACAGCTAAAAAACAAGAAAAAAGAAAAGAAAAGCTGTTGTACCCTGTTTCTACAAACATACTTCTAAGTAATACTCCTTGTCAGATATTCTAGAAGAAAAATATTAAATCCTCAAACTGTGATGAGGCTCAGTAACATGACTTCTGGAGAAATATATGAATATATGAATATAATGAACTATTCAGAATACACCAATGGATGGTATCTCAGTTTAATTTCTAGTTTTTCTATTGACTCCAAAGGTATAAATAATTTTTCTTCTTTTCTTTCTTTTTCTTTTTTTGTGATACTGGAGATTAAATCCACAGGCACCATAACACTAAGCTACACGCCAGTCCTATTAATTTTTATTTTGAGACAGGACTAAGTTGTTGAGAAACTTGCTAAGCTGGTGAGGCTGGCCTCAAACTTGTGAGCCTCTAGAGTCACTCGGATTAGAAACATGCACCACCTCACATAGCTAAAATTATATTTTTCAAACAGCCACTTAATCTTTCTTAAATACATTTTATGTTTAAATAAGTCAGAAAAATAAATGAACAATGTGTTTATTCTTCTGTTATACTACTGCCAAAAAAAAGCTACTAAATCTTACCATGAAGCCATAAGAATGCAGAAGTGTCATTGTTAAAGTAATAAAAATATATACATTGTGAAGTACTAAAAGAAAAATATCTATAATATATAATGACATATGCTATAATAATTTAAAAAATAGATGATGGCAACAAATAGGTGCTAAAGGAAAAAAGTGAAATATAAGAAGCTAATTAATGATTAGCTAGGTATGAATGGCTTAAAACACATTATGTGCAACCCAACATAATTAAAGTTCTATACTTAAGTATACAGACCAGTTTTGATATTTCAAATTTTGTTATAAACTGGCAAATGCTGACAGTGGGAAAAATTGGGTAATGTTGGCCAAAGGGTACAAACTTTCAACTATACGATGAACAAGTTCTGGGGAGCTAATATGTAGCATGGTGACTACAGTTAATTTTGCATTGTTTACTTGAAATTTGCTAAGACAGTAGATCTTCAGTGTCCCCATCTCTTTCTCTCTCTCACATGCAGCATTTTAAGTAATGATGAGTGATGAATGTGTTAATTTGACTGTGGTAGCCATTTCACAATGCACATGCACATGAAATATTCATTTTGTTTACTTTGAATTTACATAACTTTTATTTGTCTATTACAACTCAATAAAGGTGAAAAATGTAAATTGGGCTCTCAACACAATAAATTTAATCATGTTTTCAAAGCCTTTGAGAAGTCCACTACTCTAAGATAACACTCAGAGTGGGAGAAGGAGAAATGGATCCTGCTGAGAGTCAACGTTACTAGCTGGCCATGAAATCTTGGACAAATCATTTCAGCTGATCCTCTCTACCTTGGTTTCTTCACTTAAAAAACAAAGGGATGAAGAAAAAAAACACCTTTAAAGTCCTTTCAAATTCTATTATGATTTTAACCAAAAAGAGATTAAATTTAATTTGTCAGTAGTAAAAGGACTGAGACGCATATCTTAAAATAAACTTGTACTTCTTGAAGTGGGGAGTACATTTGACAACAGAAGATGTTTTCAAGGGGTCAGTTTTAACATTACCAGATCCTAGATGACTTAGTGGCAGGAGATTTTTTTGCTCAACAAGATCAAGTACAGGAAACAAAAATGACCACTGAATAACAGTGCTGTTTTCTATTAGGCCAGACAGATGACAGGAATGCTTCTCACCCATAAATGCCAAGAGCCTTCTGGGGAGATCTCACCTTTTCCCCTTTCCTGCAGCTCCTTCAAGACTTGACAGCCCTCTACTATGGCAATGGAGACTTTTTCTACAAGTTCCTCTGTGAAATCCTTGCCTCATACTTGCTGGGACCTATAAAAAAGAAAGAAGAAGTTAAAAAGAGAGCGCTCCTTTTCCTCATTCTATCGATCCAATGCATTGCTAACACTGTTGATTCTTTGCCAAAGTATTTTGCTAATCCACATATTACCCTATGTCCCCCACAACTTTTCTCTTAAATTCTAGATGTCCCTGACCATTACATCTCATTGGTCTATCTAACTCTGTCACTTTCAGTGCATTCTCCCCACTTCAACGTCAACACAAACCTCCCCAAGCATATCAAGCTTGCTTTCCCTCTTAAAGCACTGACACCTAGTCATAAAATGCGACCTTCTCTTTTTCACTAGTGGATTTTACCATCTCTTCTTTTTGGGTGCAACACAATGTTCCCATTCTTTAACTGAGAAATCTACCCTGTTTTTAGGTATTAGCTCAAGCATCACTTTTTCCTCACTCTCCAAATTTGGATTAGCTGCCCCTTCTACTTCTTTCCATCACATTCTATTCTTCCTCTTTCTAGGTCTCTACGCTCTGTATACAAACTAATGTTTAATTTTCTATCTCCTCTACTAGACGATAAACACTGATGTAATGATTATTGGCATATTTCAAAACTGAATACAGTTATACATAGCAACTACCACATTTCCTGGTACATAGAGGATATTCTACAAATACAAGATGAATGGATAAATGAGTAGGTAGAATGTTTGGGGTAAAAAATACAATTTCTATCCATTAAACTTTAAAACTATTTCAAATTGTCATACCCAAAACAACACTTATTATTTATTTATGTTACCATGTTTGTGGTATATCTGCTAATTTAATATGTTAGAGATGGTAATATAATAGTCTCACAGCCAGTATCAACCCTGAGGAACCTATAATCTACTGAGGCGAGGGCAGGAGGAAAGCAAGGATCTGCTATACGAAAAAATAAGCTAATACAGTAAGATGCAGTAAGTGATAGGCAAAGGAAATTTCAGAGCACTATGTAAAACAACTATAAATCAGAAGGTCAGAGAAGGCTTCCTAGAGAGGTAGTATCTAAACAGCAGTGTCAGTCTGGTAAAGGAGAGTAAAAACATTATGCTAAGTAGAGGGAATGACAAAGGAAATGGAGATGCAAGAACAAGAGATAAGGCTTGAAGGAAAGCAGAAAACATATCCTAAAGGTGTGAAGAGGTTGCATGCCACACTGAAGAGGTTGCATGTCCTCAAGAAGGTAATGGAGAGCCACTGAAAAGTTGTAAACAAGGAACTAATCAGATCTGCATTTCAGACTGCTTTTTCTGGCCACCAGAGAATGGATTTGAGGCTGTGAGTAGGACTGGAGGCATAGTGCCCACTTAAGAGGTTGTAAAGATGATCTAGTGAGAAATTAATATGGTCTAATAATTAGACAAGTATCAATGTGTGATAAAAAGAAAAAGACATCTTTGAGAGCTATGAGGTAGTAAATTGATGCTATTTGGTAAGAACTGAGTAAAAAATAATTGACTTGAAAAACTGAGCAAATGGTAATCCAATTCTCTGAAACAGTAAGGAAAAGATAATACGTGCAATTTTAGAGATCTTATACTCATATGAGACATCTAAATGAAAAAGTTCAGTAGGCAGAATATAGGACAAAAAAATACAGATTGAGATTTCTGTAAATCTGGGGCCCTTTTGGTAGGTAAGCCCAATATCTATTTGATCTAATTAAATGCTAAAATCACGAAGGCAGTGATCTAAATAAAATAGGTAGATCCTATTTATAATGCCTTCAGCTTTCTTTGTATAAATATCTTATTCTAATAGTTTGAGACAAAGATACACATATCTAGATATCTCAAGGCATTCAATTTTGTATGTTGTGATCTTCATCACAACCCTTTAGTCTCATTGTCCCTCTCATGTAGTGGGTTTTAAACTTAAAAGAATTCATCAGAATTACTTGGAGAACTTGTTAGACTGCTGGGCCTCATTTCCAGGATCTGTGATTCAATAGATCTGCAGTGGGACCTAAGAATTTACATATTTAATAAATTCTCTGATGATGTTGAGAACTACTGGACTAATCAAGTTCAAAGCAAAATCCTTTTTTTTTTTTTCCAAATCTTTCATAGACACAGGGTTTCCCTATCTTCTATTAAGTAGTCCTTGTGAGATTAAGATAATTCACTGATTCCACAAACTCTGTTAAGTATGGGTACATCCTGGTTGCAACAGGTGCTTGGGTGCAGTCTAAGAAGGGAGGCAGACAAATACACAGACAACTAAGGCCACAACAGAAGTGTATAGCACCCCAGATTCTCAAAGGCATAAATAATATTTCAACAAAAATTTCAAATTCCAAACATACACAAATCAGTAAGGTTATTAGTTTTCTTCCTTTTTCCTGCACTTAACAAATTTTCTCTAATTTACTTACATCATTTATGGAACCGAAGGAAAAAATCACAAAAAAAACATTATAAGTTAAACCAAACTAACAAAATTATCTGCCCATATTTACCAAATTACCTTATTATTACTCTCAGGATAAAACACCAAGATCTCACACCTAAGGTCACCCCAGCCTGTCTCCATCTCTGCAGCCTCATAACCCACCATTCCCCAAAGGAGCCTTTAGCTCCAGAGCATCTTTCAGTCACACCTTTGTGCCTTTTCTCATACACCTAAACTACTTATCTTTCTTTCCAGCTAGTTTCACTTTTCTGAACTATATCTGCCTTTCCACATTCCAACTCTATTTCAACATTCTCTGTGAAAACTTCTTCATAACTATACCCAGTTCCCATTGATCCTTACGATTTTTAACTCCAGCAGCAACAATTTATGCCATTTACTTGGGCTCTCAAGTGTTTGTACTATGATTCCTATCATGAGAATACATTTTCTTTCCTTAAACATAAGTTAGGTTAAGAAGAAATGCCTTATTTCTCAAATAATCTGCCACCTACAAACTGCCACACCAAACTCAGTTTTCCTCAAGCAAAATTCTATAATTCAGGATGTCGGAATGTGGCATAAGTAATTCTTCTATTGTAAGAGCATCTATGACTCTGAATATTCCCCAGATTTCATATTCTGTGGTCAGCAAGATAAGGGGAACTCTCTTATTGTCAAACTACTCTTGGAAAGTTCTAACCATACTTGATACCAATGTAATTTCAACAGTCTGATCCCACATCCAAAGGAAAGCCATCTGATCCCACAGTCCCAGTGTTGGATCAGATGGCTTTCCTTTGGATTGCCTTATAAATACTAGAGTCCAGAGAGTTCCAGATTGTCGCTGATGAAGACCAAATCTTATAGTTCTAGAATTTACGGTAATGATGGGCTCATAGTAGCTGCTCAGTGTTTGCTGAACTTACATGCAATACAATGACTAGTCTGGTAGCTAATCAGTGTACACCCTCCACAGCCTGTGAGTGCATCCAGATGAACCGGATGAGTTGGGAAGATATCTGGTTCTCAGGTTCCTTATTAATATTTAGTGAGAAACTCATTAAAAGGAGTGGTCTTTCAGAGGGATCAGGCATTTCAAAACACTCCTATCTGCAAGAATCATACTTTAGAACATTTAGTTAAGATAGAAATGTTTAATGACTGCCAGAAAAGGAGACTTAACACAGTCTCTAACAGATCTAATATTTAACAATACTTTATAAAAGAAATTCTCTTATCCTTTCTGTTACAGTTTAACATTTTTTTCTTTCCTTTTTTCCTCCTTAGGGCTGGCCTCAGTGTAGATTAGGAACAGCTGGGCTCACTCTCTTCCTTGCTTAAGATTCTTTAACCTACCCAAAAGACTTATTATTAAACTGCTCTTCAGTCTTTTCTCCTTCAGACAAATAATGGTTCTCTAGTTTTTGTCTTACGCCTTATTTTCCAAAACTAGTTATTTTTGTGACTTCTTTTTGTTATAAACATAGAGTAAACACTGTCCATTACACATCACAGTTCAACAATGTGTAATACTTCCATCATGCTCTACATTCCTCTTCAAGCAACTGTGAAGGAGTGGAAAAAGCTGATTTAAAATCAAACAAGCCTAAAGTCAAGTTCCAGTTCTGGCACTTATGTGCTATGTACTTTTAAAAAAAATCATTAGCATTAGAGTCTTCTCTGAAAAGTGGGAAAAATCATTAGCATTAGAGTCTTCTCTGAAAAGTGGGAAATAACAGCTACCTCATCAGGTTGTTGAGATTAAACTAGATGTTATGGAAATGGTTTGGAAACTGTAAAGCAGTATTATTACTATATTGTTGCTGCTTTAGTTAGGGGTGAGCATAAAAAGAACAAGACTTGAAATGATTTTGGCAAATCTCATTGTAAAAGACTGAAATCTTAATTACTAATACTAATGCCTTAGTAAACCTGTGTAAAAGGAATTTTTCCCCAGGAAGTAGTGACTATACCACGAAAATATAATTGTGGGTAATCCATGAACATGATGTCACCACTATGTGTACATGTAGGAGGGAAAGGCAGGAGGAGCAGGGACATGATCCAGTGGGGCATATCCAACTTTTAACTTGCATCTTTTCTGAAAGCAGATATAGCGGGATTTCTACAGAACAGGGATGGGTTCCAGTTCCCTTGGCTACTTAATCCCCACTAACATGGCTGTGACTATTATCTAGAAATAAAGAAACCTCAGGAATGCACACTGATAATATCTGACTCCAGGGTGCTCTGCTCCACAGGACATGGTACAGACAGTCCAAGACAAACTTGCAACCTTGGGTTCTTCATCAACATATAACTACATTTAGTTTCCCTCTCCCTCATCCCAACTTTACCCAGCCCTCTCCCAACTAGAAGTTCAATTAATCAGACTATAAAATTCTCTTCCTTCTACTGTTATATAATAAGATTCTTCCACAAATGGTGTGAAACACAGAAAAATGCTTTTAAATCACATAAAATTATTCATAATATAATGCAAAGTTTGTTTTTTAGTTAATTCTAATTCTCTGACAAATAGTTCTTCAACTGAACCAATATTTATTGAGCATCTATCAAATGTGGGGCATTCTCCTAGGTACCGGAGAGTCTACATAAATATTTAACTGTCAGTTAACTTCCTTTGATTCAAGCATTTTAAAAGAAATAGGATGCTATTGTAATCAGGACTGGCCATTGATCTCCGAAGTAAAAAATGGATCTTAAAATATGAAAACACTATAAAAGTTCACAAAACTCTCCAAACAGAAAAGAGAAAAATGATATTTGGGGCAAAGGAACAGGTTATGCAAAAGCCCTGAAATGTGTGAGCTCCTGGCCATGGTCTAGCTGGGGATGGGTATCACTGTGAGCTGTGTGTTCTTGGTTATTTAGCCTACATTAGTGTGGCTGCATTTGTCATCTGGAAGTGAAAGAAAAGACATCTGCCATGATCAGAGTGGGTGAAGGGCCAGTTTAACCATATTATAAAAAGCATTTATGTTAAGGCAACTGCATTGATTCTGTAGGCATGAATAACCATTGAAGAGATATAACAGTATAAATTTTAAAAGATTAATCTAATGGCAGAGTTCAATAAGACTGAATCAAAGGAAAACTGTTGTTCCAGGAGACCAGTTATAGGATTCCTACAATTCAAAACGAAGATGCTAACAACTTTCTGATTAAGTCAAAGTAATTTAACTTACTTCACTAAGAACTATGGCAATCAAAAAGGAGATTATAACACCCTTACTCTGGATTAAAAAAAAATCCCCTATATATTTGGTAAGTCAATATTTTCCTGACTTCTATTATTATACCGATTGCCAGTACTAATGCCCAAACACTGGTCAGTCTATTTCTACTTTACTTTCAAGAATTTAAGTAACCTTTAACAATTACCATATTATTGGTACTTTTAGATTAGTACCTAGTTTCCTTAATGTAGGCTCAAACTTGAACAGTAAAAAAAAAAAAAAAAAAAAAAAGTAACTTTTTAAAATTGGAATTGTTCTGAATCCAAACACTATCAGATTTAATTCAAATTGATTTTTGTCAAAGTGCCAAAAACAATGTTTCTCCCTATTCTTACTTTTAATATGTGATCCTGCGACTCACTCTCCCCCATTTTCTAAAGTATATTACTTTAAGATTCTAAAAGGCTAACCAAGACGGAAACATTTATTATCCATGCAAAGACAAACATAAAAGTCAATAATTAAAGTGATGATTTAGAATAAAGAACATTAGGGTTAAAGAAGGATTCTACTGTGTTAAGGATATGTGAAAAAGATGCTTAAGGCAAAATTATGCCCAGATAAAAAGTATATCTACTTGTGTTAGTGTGATTAACTTGTCACATAAATATGTTTAAGACAAAGTGATCCAGCACTACAAACTATTAAAAAGGTCTCCTGCTGACATTTTATCACTAGACATGTCACATTGCTTTTCCTTCATAGGGGAAAAAAAAACTCTGAAATTTGCTTACAAAGAGTAGCAACATAATGACCTTATTGCTTAAATAACTTACACTTTCCTTTTATGTTTTACATTTCCCCAAACTGAAACTTTTTCATCTACATCTCAAGTAAACAAATGACTATCTCACTGAGGAAGAAAGAAAATTCAGGATGTACAGTACAGCTTTTATTGAGTATAGTACAAATAATGAATGAATATATTTTATTTAAGAACATGTTATTGACAGAAATCTATCAATAATAATGTGGGTATTGTCAAGGGCTTGTCAATATTAATGTAATTATGATTAAGGGGATAACATGGATTTTCACTATAATACCAAGTAACATCTCCTACATTGCTGCTATCAATATACACATTATTATTGACCTGCTTCGAGACACTCAGTACTGGATGTATTACCATTAAACATATTTGTCAATGTATACTGCCTACAAAAATTCTACATTTAAATTTACAGCCTTGTAAACTTTATCAGCAGAAACATGTGATTTACAATTAATCTGTATGTTATCATACTCACCTATGTACCCCTTGTCAGACTGTTCTTTTTCAGTTTCACAATAATTGACTAATTTTTAGAATGACAATGCTGCCAAATCGAAGTAGATGGGACCAGATATTCATTTTTATCCCTCTGTAGGTTTTTAAAAGTTTTAGAGTAAGATTTCATATGAGGTATGTGAATAAAATACTATTACTGGAGATCTTAAGTTTTGAACCTATACTCTACTATTTTATTTCCTTTGTGTAGTCAGATAGATTTACTGTCCATTGTATTGAAATCAATACTAATAAAGGGGACATGCATCAAAGAGGGATTTAACAGGACACCGATTCCCAGAACACATTTCAAACATGAGTAGAACAGAAAAAGCTATGGCTGAGACCCATTAGTACACTGTGACCTCTGGCATACTGAACAGGCCTAGAAATCAACAACTCTTAAGTTCAAATCCCACTTCTGCCACAGACTTGCTAAGTGACTTGTAACTACTCTGTTTTTCTTCCCTTTCACTCTATATAAACTAAGTTTCAATAGTTTATAAATATCTGAAGTTATAAATCCTAATGATACTCATCTGGATATAGCCAAGACATGAGAAATGTTCAGATTAAATTTCTCCTAACTTCAATGAAATCCTCATCAAAATTAATGTAAGAGCTCTTTCTCTCTTTTGCGGGTGGAGGGGGTATATAACAAATTTTTCTAAAAAACTTTTCATGTATATATGAAAGATAAGCTTCAAATAACATACTTATCTCAAAATAATTTAGAGTGACTGCAGCTTGCCTCAAAAGGGAAAATAATTATATTTTTTCATTTAGAGAAAACTCAGAACAAATACAATGTTCAAGATTATAATCTGCCTTATACAATAAACAGTGCCTTATTTTAGCTATAGTGTACTTGATCAAATATTTAAAAATTACACAAAATAATCTTTTTAAACCTTAAAACACAATTTATAATATCTTGTTCTTGTTTCACAAATATGTTTTCAAGAGAACACCAAGGTTTTTATACTCTTCTCTTTCGGAAAATTGTTATTTCTGAGTCTTTGGAAGAGAAAGCATATTGCAGGAACAAACAGTTGTTTTTACGAAAAAGGGGAAGAGGATTAACCAGGCTTTGGTTAGTTTTGTGTTCTAGCCTAGGTCACTTAGGCTGTGTGGCTGGACAAAGTCATTTTGCCATACTATCATCTTCATCCATTGAGGTAGACGGGGGAAGCCAATGTAAAATGTCTACTACCTACCTAGAATCCTTACAGGAACTGTTTTAGAAAATCTTGAAAAGGGAAGGAAATTTAAAGAACAGCCATTTCCAACTGCAAAAATGATAATGCTGAATACTGAGTTTGGAAAATGCTAAAATAGAGAAATCAGAGCAGGACAGGTGAGAAAGAACCTTCACAGAAAGAGGGAAACATTAGGAAGACAATCCCAATGAACTTGTTAGTTTACAACTATAATGAACATATACTACTTATTTACCGGTTATTGAGTGCTAACAAGTGACTACTACAGCTAATTGCCATGTACAAAATTAAATATTAAATCACTTAATCCTTGTAATATTAAGAAAGACGTTCTTTTATTATTTTTACTCTAAAGTAAAAACCCTGGGGAACAAAGAGATTATATGAGTAGTGTAAAATAACTCAGCTGGAAGTGGCACAGCCGTGCTGTGAACCAGTGTTGTATACTGATAGGTGTTTTTTGGCCTAAAAGGCAAACATAAACACTTTAGGATAGACATGCAAGATGTAGTTATTTTAAGAGGCTAAGTGTTAAAAGTAGAGACATAAACTACAGCAAAAATTCTAATCCAAGGATGAACAAACAAGCTACATGATATGCATGGAGTAACTGGATATTTAGAATGTCCTATACATTTAAGAAGGGTCTTATTGCTCTATGTATATATGTGACTGTATGACCAATGTGATTCTGCAACCTGTACACTCAGAAAAATGAGAAATTATACCCCATTTGATTCAAATGTATGATATGTCAAGATCATTGTACTGTCATGTGTAACTAATTAAAACAAATAAAAAATAAAAAAAGAAGGGTCTTTACAATCCAAGTGTTTAATAGAATTCCATGTCTTGAAAATTATTGGAATACACATTCAATGGCACCTTTTATGGTACTGAAGAATGTGGAAATTTCTTCAAACAAACAAATCAGCAGTGGAATAAGAGGCATGGTAGCACATACTTGTCATCCCAGTGGCTTGAGAGGCTGAGGCAGAAGGATCCCAAGTTTGAGGCCAGCCTCATCAACTGAGTAAGACTCTAAGCTACTAGCAAGAGCCTATCTAAAAATAAAAAAAAATAATAAAAACAGGTTGGGGATGTGCTCAGTGGTCAAGTATTCCTGGGTTCAATCCCCAACACTAAAAGCAAAAACAAACCCCAAAAGAGGAACCATAACGTAATACACATTATTTAAAAAAAATCTTTTTAAAATTCTTTATCTCATTGGATCCATACAACACAGTATTATCATCTCTATTTTAAGAATATAAAAATTAAAGCTTGAGAAGATTAATTATCTAAGCTGGCAATTACTGACTTTCTGGCAAATACTAGAAAAACTGGAACATAGAAAGAAATGAGTAGGATGGATATCTGGTAAGCATGGATCAAATTTAATTCCACAGAATGCAAAGCAAAAAATTCTCCCCTCTTTGGAGTCATCCTGGGGTATGTGAATAAAATAGTATTACTGGAGATCTTAAGTTTTGAACCTATACTCTACTATTTTATTTCCTTTGTGTAGTCAGATGGAAAAAGAAAAGAAATGCAGTAAAGTTGCCATGCTGCCTGGGATGTATCTAATCTACATTACCTCTTCTTCTTCTTTTTTTTTTTATTAAGTGTGGTCAAAAATCTGAACAGATCTGAAATAAATAGGCACTTCATCATTTACCTATTATGAACACATACTATATATGCAATGTAGAGGCGATACCAACTCATCCATTGAACATTGGAAGGGAGAGATCATGACTGAGACAGAATGACTTCACAGCTCTTGGGTTTTATATTTTAATAGTAAGGAAAAAGAAATGACAACATTTTATCTCACCTTACCTAACGGAATTTTATCTTAACTGACAAGCAGGTAAGAAGGCAGAGTTCTTATGTAAAGAAAATAGATTAAATAGAGTAAAAAACATTATAGAAAAGGATATTTTGATTGTATAGATGGGAATATGGTAAGAAAATAAACACATACTACCCTTCCCTGCCTCCATTATTACATATAGAAGCCATGGGGCCAGGCTTTAAAAGGGCAGTGCCAGGTTAATGGACATGGGGCAAATAGACCAATTCAGGGCTTTTCTCCTAAGGCTTCTACATTTTGATGAGTGGAAGAGAGACACAGAATGCTTAGAAACTACTATCACTTCACATGAAAAAGATCAAGAGAACATGCAATTTATTTCTTGGTTGTCCAACCTAGATCATCAAGAGAAGAAAAAAGGAAGCAACTGAGAGTAGAACTTTTGTCTGGAAACAGACTATGTACATAGTACACACTTTTCTTGTGCTACAGGAATCTAAACACAAGGTTTTATGGGCAAGAGGAGCAGAAACTTTAAAATTATATGATGCTGTGAGGAAAAGATGGGGCTACAACTTTACTAAACATGTCACAATGGGTAAGTCCACTAACATATTGTAAGGTTCATACTGAATATGTAAAATGGAAAATACTTGTGCTCCTTATTGCAAGGATTATTATGAGCACCAATACAGAATTTAGAAAACTTTAATAATCAAATGAATGTATGTCGAATACAAATGAACAACTGTCCTAAGAAAAAAGAATTTCAACGCTAGAAGGAAAGGCAGATCATTTAGTCTAATATATAAATTAAGCACTGGGGCTGAAGCTCAGTGGTAGAGCGCCTGCAGCACCTTTGAGGCACTGGGTTTGATCCTCAGCACCACATAGAAATAAATAAATCAAGATATTGTGTCCATCTACAACTAAAAACAAAACAAAAAAAAATTTAAAAAGATACGAATAAATTATTTTAAGCAGGAACCTTGTTATAAAAACAGAACACATAAATAGCTGCTCTTGTTAATATACAGCTGACACTTGGCTTGCTTTGTCTCTGTTCTGCATGGCTCCAGAACTTTCTACAGAATTTTTTTATGAAACAATGTTAAGCCCACAGAGCTATTTCTAACTTCTAAAAATGAAGAGAATAAAAGTTGAAGCGGTAAAGTTCGACAAAGGCAAACCAGAATAGGGACTAGAACCCAAATCGCCTGACTTTGTTTAGTATTCTATGTTCCAACACTTTTATTTTCTTTTTAAAGAATAAATAAATAAAATAGAGGTTCTTCTTTATGTTCAGTAATTTCACTATCTCCCTTCTTTCAAAGGCCTCAAGATCACTGAACTCTTATCTATCTGGATACAAGTAACTGATATTATTGGCAAGATCAGAGTAGTTTAACATACAAGTAGGTGGTTAGTTAGAAATTGTGGTGGACGGAGCCTCAGTCTCCTTGTAATGGCTAAAAAGTGTCTACATAAAAATTTGCAAGGGACACCACAGAATACAAAAAACACGTTAGACCTGAACTTTCAACTACCAGGTCTCATTCTGTGAAAAGCCTTTTACTAAAATGTTGCGTGTACAGAAAATGGTCCCTAACTAAATACGCAAACAATGACTTTTAAAGACTCAAAGGAAAATGCTCATGATTTTCACATTCCTGATAAGGAATCAACAAGAAATAACTCCGCAATTTTATAAGAAAATTCTCAGTATCTCCTCCCATAAGAAAACCAAAACTTCTAAGCAAATGGGTTTTCACTTAAGTTACTCAATTTTTTTTGTACCACACGTAACCCTTTAAAAGAATCCTCGGATTTTACTGAAAGCTTGGATCCTGGATGATTCTTAGAAAGACTTTGATAAGAAGTAAATCTTTTCAAGAGGAAAACACATCTAAGTCCTTCTCTAAAAAAGGCAATTCGTGGAATGCAGAGGGGTTCAATTCTAGCTGCGTGTTCCCCCGCCCTTAATGGCGCGAACCTAAGAACGTCTGTAGGCGTTTGTAATTGCTTTACAGCGTTTCCCGAAATCAAGACACTTTGATTTGCCTCTTCCAGGAAGACAGGAAGCCAATAAACAGGGAAACTGAAGCAAAGGGCGAGAATTACAAGGCCGTGAAACTCCAAGACCTCCCGGCTGTAAGCAGGACCTCAGGTTTGCACTCTGGCGCTCTCGGGCAGACACTGACCTTAGGAGTCTGCGAAACGCCCACGCTCCACGTAACTTTTTCTGAAACATACTCTGGAAAGCTTGGCTTTTTCCTAGCGGAATGTGGGTTACCCGGGCTTCCGGAACTCGCGGGCTTCCGGAGCGACGCAGGACCCGGAAGTGGCTGGGGAAAAAAAAAAGGAAATAATACCACCCGTGAGCACTACGCTTTAGAGCAGTGCAGAAGGCCCGAGAGGGCCCCGAGACGGAGAACTCGCAGAAGCCGAAGGGCCGAAGAGCCGAAGGACCGAAGGGCCGAAGAGGACACCTCGCGCACGGTGATTGGTTGGAGAAAACGTCTCTGATTGGCAGAAGAGTCACGAACCGGTCAGCCCCGGGTCGGGGGCCGGGCGTGAAGAGGTTACAGTGTCCAGGGGCCGCCGGGAAGCTGGGGCTCTCGGGGGCAGGGCTTTAGCTGCGGGCGGACGCCACAGCGGGCGGCCGGAGAAGCGCCGCCGGGTGGCGGTGAGGTGCCTCCACAACTCGGGGTCTCCTTGTTCGCCCTGAGCGGCCTGCTGCGGGACGACCTCCTGAGGCGGGAACCCTCGGGCTAGGTGGCTGTGTCCGGACTAGGACAGTAGGGCGGTGCGTCCAGACAAACCTTTACCGCGGGCTCGGTGGCGTTGACGTCTGCAGGCTCCAGAAGGCAGGTCGACCGCCGTGCAGAGATGCGCCCGAGGGGCCGGTAAATTCAGGGTAGTGGTCACTTGGGCCAGGCCCCCTCTCAGTTCTTCCCTTCAGCTCTTAGGAGCACGTGAAGCTCTTAGGAGCACGCCCACCCCAGGGCATCGAGTCAGAATTTCAGAGAGGGGTCCGAAGGAAGAGCGCCCATCGGGCAGTTCTGTGCAGCCCGCTTTGGGAAGCGCCAAAGTTTGAACGAAATAGAGTAGTTTAAGAAGTAAAGATTTCCTGCACATAGTAGGTTTTAAGAACCTTTTAGTTCTTGTCACAAACCCCTTAGGAGAGCGCGCTCAGTCTTACCAGGAGTCTATTTAAACGCTGAGAACTTATCCTCTGAAAGTAGTGTTACAGAAGTGCTTTTTCATTTTTGCTTTTTTATTTTTTGACTAGTATTTTATTTCAGGAATTATTCTGTGGAACAGATGTTACTCCATTGTGAAACATGAAAAGATAAAATGTACGCATGAACACCAATACTGTCTAAATTCATTTTTACATTAAAGATAACATAATTTGACATCATTATACCTGGAATGTTGCCTTTTGTATGTTAAGGACATTTAGTGGGGAGGGGCAGAGAGTTGGCCTGGATAGAGGATGATAACTATTTCAATTAATGAATCAAAATTGTAAACCTAGAGTACAAATGAGATGGAGTGGAGAGTACAAGTTGATAGGGTTTGTAGTTCACTTAGGTATAGCAGAGGTTTTCTAGACTGCAGCTGTTCAGTATGGTAGCCATTAGCCACAGGGAGTTAGTCTTAATTGAGGTCTGTTCTAAGTGTTAAATATGCACAGGTTTTTTTTTAAGACAAGGTATGGAGGAAGAAAATAAAGAATGTAAAATACTCTTTAATTTTATATTGATTATATGTTGAAATGAGAATGCTTTGAAAAATTTAAAATTATGCAATTTCCATAACATTTATACGGATACTTATGTTCTAGAGAGTAAGAAATTCTCTTTCAAGATGACTAAAGTCTTTCACTTAACAGTTGCAAAGTAGACAGCTATGAGGCACTTCCGGAATAACTCCCAGAAGTACTGTACTTAACTAAATTTTTGTTGGAGGGGAGAGAAGACTGGCATAGATTACATTTTCAGAGAGCAGTTCTAGTTCATGAAGCTTTGTATAGGTCACATGAGCATCAAGTTATGTATTGATAATAATGATAACCTACCTATGAAGACATTTGTGCTCTGTTAAATGAAATTGTTTAAGATAGGGAAATATGTATAACAGTCAAGACTTCTATTGAAAATATTTAAAGTAAGTTCTGGGTTTAACCTCTAGGTATAGTATACATCTTTAGTTTTGTAGTGAACTAGTAAGCTGAGGTTTCAGGAAAGTTTTGATTCCATTTTTTAAAATATTTGCTTAAAAATATTTTCCACTTATTTATTTTTCACTTATTTAACAAAAACCTGTTGGGGGCCAGAAGTATTGCTTGGCAATATTGATAAAAATATGAACTAGACAGAAGATTTACAAGGCTCTTAACTTTCTAGGAGCTTATGAATATCAATTCAGGGACAGAATAACCAAGGCTTTTTTTTTGACTTTGAGTGAATGATTTACTTCTGTAAATGCAACACATTAGTTGTTTTAAACGTAGGATTTATGTATTCCTGCAGACATGCTATGAGTTTTTAGACTTGGCTGTGGGCTTAAGAACTAAAAGCCAGAATATATTTCATTCATTTACTGTGAGAACTTGAAACAAATAAAATAAAATTGATTATTTCTTTACCTTTAAATACAAAAAAAAGTTTAAAAAATACAATAGCATCTTATATCCTCTTTTAGCCTTTTAGTGACTTTTAGATTCTAAGGAATTTAATAATAAAAATGTAAAGAAGACATTGATTTATGCCCCTAACATATTTTAAGATTGCTGACTTTATGAAGTTAAATTTATATTAGCATATTACATTGTTCTTAAATCAATATGTTTGATTTTTTTAGGAAAAAGTTGAACGTAGATCTTATGTTATTTTACTATTGCTGCTATAACAAATTACCACAACGTTAACAGTTCAAAACAATACCAATTTATTATCTTAAGAGTTCTGTAGGCCAGACATCCAACTGGGTCTTAAAGGGCCAAAATCAAGGTATCCACTGGCCTGTTTTCTTTTGTGAAGTTTCAATCAAATAATCTATTTTTTTGTTTTTTGTTTTGTTTTAATTTTATTTTTTGCTTATTCAGGTCATTGGCAAAATTCAGTCCCTTGCTACTGTAGGACTGAGGTCTCTTTTTTCCTTGCTGGCTGTCGGCTTCCAGAGGCTGCCCACATTTCTTGGATTGGGGCCTTCTTCCTGTCTTGTAGTTGGCAGTGATGGGTTCAGAGCTTCTCATCCTTCTAAGATTTTTCCTTTTCTTCCATGGTTATGTCCCCCTGGTTATAGCCTTTTGAAAACCCATTTGAGTAGGTTGAGTCTCCCCTTTTCAAGGTTCATAACTTTAACCATGTCTGCAAATTCCCCTTTACCAGGTTAAGGTAACATTCACAGGTTGCAAGAACTGGAGCACATTTTTCCAGACTCTAATTTCTCGAAATTAATATCCAAACTCCTTGGAAACACACCAAGACCTTTCATATACTCCAAATACTTTTCCTGCCCTTCTTTTGTTTGGTGTTTACATAGCCATTGATTCTAATTTCTCCTTATTCTCATGTGCTCTTATTTCCTGAGGGAGGCCTATATGTTTATGGGAATAGGGACAGTCATATTCGGGGTCCTTGTCCATAATGTCTTCTAATACCACTATAAAACTCCATTCCCCCTTTGCTGATATTGCCTTAATTCAGATCCTCATTCTTCCTTTAAGTCCTTTACTAACAAGATGGTGTCCTCTAGCCTTAGGTCTCTTTAGGTTTCCTCTCTCCATTGCTCATTAGAATGATTTTTCAAAAAAATATAAAACTCCATATGTCATTCTCCTTCTTTAAAATTTTCAGTGACCCCTCAGCCAATTCCTGAAATATTATGCCTTTTTCTGTGCGTCTTAGCACTAATTATGTGCTTCTACTAGAAATGGAGATTGAACCCAGGAGTGCTTTACCAATGAGCTACATCGCCAGTCCTTTTTATTTATTTATTTATTTTTACTTTAAGACATGATCTCACTAAGTTGCTTTAGGGCCTTGCTAAGTTGTTGAGGCTGGCCTTCAACTTGTAATCCTCCTGCTTCAGCCTCCCAAGTCACTAGGTTTATAGACATGCACCACCATACTAGGCCTACTGTAATATTTAAGATGTCACACAATTGTTTAGATACTTTTCTTTCTTTTAAATCATTAACTCATTGAAAATGGGGTCATAAGAAATGGTTTTACTTGAATGAATTTATATTATTTTGTCATATATAAATTATTACATCATTTTGTCATTGTCTCTTGTCACTAATCTGTGAACTCTTTAAGGGGAAAGTCACTGGTTTATTTTTTTCTTTCTCTGTGGCACAGGAGACACCTAGTGACTTTTCAATCAATGAATTGATAAAATAACCCAGAATACTGGATTATTTTTGGTCCAAATAAAAAATATATATACACATATGAAACAATTTCCTGGGAATATATATGATTACATTGTGATTGTTGTATATAATTTGGTAATGATTTTTAAAGAAATGTGGTGGCTAAAGCATGAACTTGGAGCCAAAGAATCTGAAGTGAATTCTGGCTTTTCCCCTTACAAACTATGCACTGTTAGGCAAGTTCATAATCCCGTTCCTGTTATTTGTAAAATAAGGATAGTTCGTTCTTTTTGTGTATGGTACCGGGCATTGAATCAAGGGGCACTCTACCACTGAGTTACGCCCCCACTCCCCCAACCCCTCACCATTTTTTTTTTAAATTTTTTATTGTGGGTTGTTCAAAACATTACAAATTTCTTGACATATCATATTCCACACTTTGATTCAAGTGGGTTATGAACTCCTACCTTCACCCCATACACAGAATGCAGAATCACATCAGTTACACATCCATTGATTTACATATTGCCATACTAGTGTCTGTTGTGCTCCGCTGCCTTTCCCATCCTCCACCCTCCCCCCTCCCCACCTCTCCCCTCCCCTCCCCTCCTCTCTCACCATTTTTATTCAAGGAAAGATCTTGCTAAATTGCTGTGGCTGGCCTCAAACTTGTAATCCTCCTGCCTGAGCCTCCCAAGTCATTGAAATTACAAGCATGCACCACCATATCCTGCTGGATGTTAATTCTTTAACTTTGTTAAATGACTAATATTTGCAAAGCATCTACCACATAGTAAATGTCCTACAAGTGTTTGTTAAATAAAAATAAAATAGTTTATATTCTCATTTTTTTGATGATAAGTAATTGTTTATCATACAATGATTTAAAAAATAGCTCCATGATTTGTGTTGTTAGAGACTTTTACCTTTAATGATTTTTAATGTCTTATATGATAAAATGACCCTCTATATTCTTTACATATTTAGAGATTACTTTTGTATTATCCCTCTCATTAGGAGTTTACCTATGTTCCCTTTGTATTATTTTTTCTATTGCTCTTGTAACAAATTACCATGAACACAGTGACTTAAAACATTAGTTTATTAGTTTATTGTCCCACACTTCAGCAGTCCAACACCATCACCAACCTAAGATCTCATAGTCACTAGGCTGCCTTTCTTCTGGAGTCTCCAGGTCTTCCAAAGGCTGTCCACATTCTTTACTTATGGCCACCTTCTTCCATCTTGAAAGCCAGCAATGTGGCATCTGTGTAATCATTCTGCTATGTCTCTGTCTCTGACTATAGCCAGGAAAATTTCTCTGCATTTAAGGATTCTTGTTATAAGACAGGGCCTACTTGGATAATCCAGTCCCTATTTCAAGATTTGTAATGAAATTACATGTGTAATGTCTCTTTTATTATTTAAAGTAATTTATTCACAAGGGTTTGAGTATGGACATTTTTTGGAGGACCATTACTGTGCCTAACCTACTTTATACTGTAAGTCAATCATTGCTTAAGCAAGTTCATAATCCCGTTCTATGTGACCTTGGATTGGTGGTGGTGCTGGACTGCTGAAGTGTGGGACAATAAACTAATAAACTAATGTTTTAAGTCACTGTGTTCATGGTAATTTGTTACAAGAGCAATAGAAAGAATAATACAAAGAGAACATAGGTAAACTCCTAATGAGAGGGATAATACAAAAGTAATCTCTAAATATGTAAAGAATATAGAGGGTCATTTTATAATATAAGATACATAGGTTGTATCTTCTGAAAATGGAGATAATGTTATCTAAATTGTGAATATAATGTCAGAATTGCCTAGATTTCTGATCCCTAGAATTTATGAACTAATGAATTCTTTTTTGTTGTGTGTCACGGGTTATTGGAGACTGAACCCAGAAGTCCTCCATCACTGAGCTATGTCCCCAGTACTTTTTATTTTTAGTTGGGTTCTCTGTAAGTTGCTGAGGCTGGCCTTGTGTTGCACTCCTTCTGCCTCAGCTTTCCTAGTCACTAGTAATTATAGGTATATGGGCCACCATGCCTGGCTAATGAATATTTTCCATTAATTTTGGGATAATTTGTTAGGCAGCAATAAATAACTAATAACAAAGATTAATACTTTTAGTTCAGATAAGAAAACAAAGCCTTGGAGTTACCCAGTTATCAATGGAAGCTCTACCTGGGTTACCCAGTTATCAATGGAAGCTCTTTCAACTACAAGTGATATGATGATGATGATGACATCAGAGTATTGGTAATAGTTTACATTTATTGAAAACTTACTAGGTATTAGGCACCTTTCAAAGCTATGCATGTATACACATACCACAAAATCTTAGATTATTACAGTAACTTATGAGATAGGTTCTATAATTATCTCCATTTTATAAATGATGTACTTAGAGCTAAGAAAGATAAAAGGTCAGGCCTTAAATCCATAGTTAGTTAACAGAATGGCAGGATTTGAAATCAAGTTGCTTGATTTTTAATTTTCACTCTAAATTGCTATAATACTTACTCCCTAAATACTTACATTATAAAGTAAAAATTGGTGCAGCAGGAAGAGAAGGAAGGCCTACAAAGATTGTTGGGAATATGCGATTATTCCAAACCAGGTTAGTCTGGAAATGCTGAGCTTTAGGAAGGATCTGACCTAGCTGTGGAAGCCTGGGTAGAATTCAGGCATTATTATTAAAGAACAGAGCAGCTGAGCAAAGTAGGGGAAAAGCCTGAGACAAACATGAGAAACCGTCACTGCATGGAGTCTCAAGCTGGACAGGATAGGGAGAAACGGGAGATGAATTCAGAAAGGTACTTAGGGTCCTGATTACAGTTATATAAAAATTCCATGTGTATTTTTTATATAAAAAAATTGAGAACCCACATTCCTGAGTTTTCTGAATGAGTAATTTAAATCAACTGCATCTTAGTTTTTGACTACACAGTGGTACTGGTTTTAAGAAAATATTCTGGTGAATTTGAAACACTAAAAGAATCAGATTTATATATACTGAATGAAAATATAAAATTTAGTTCCAGTAACATGCTAAAAGAAAAGTATAAATTTATACTGAATATTTTTTGCAGCTAGACTTCCTATCATATCCAATAATATGATAGTTTATATTTAATTTCAGTAAAATGACATAATTCTTTATACATCAAAATTTGTAGGCCTTTGTTTTCTTGTAGAAACAGTATTTGTAGTGGTTACATTTAAACCACATTCAGCATTTCACTAAGAACAAATCATATAGAAATAAGGAAGAAAACCCTTTATGACTGTGTTTTCAGTTACCTTGGGAGTAAGCCTTAAAAACAAAATGATGGGAGGAAATCATATGAAGCAGAGCTTAAAATATCATCCTCTCCTTTTCTCAAAACATCATTCAAATTCACTAGATGGAAATTTAATTTTGTAAGATGTCTGTGCTGTTCAGATTTGTTTATGGTGTGAGCTTTCAATTTAGACAATTTATCATTACTTGGAGAGAATTTTTTTCTCTTAAGCCAGATTGAGTTTCCTTTCCAGGGAATAGATGAATCCAGGAGAAATGTTTCCACAGCTTCATCGTAGCCAAAAGCAGTGGCCGTGCAGGAATGGAGAGCTCACTGAATAGTGACAAAAAGAAAACATGTAATCGTTCTTCCCAGAGTCTTCACATATCTCAAAATTCTTCTTTTTTATAGATTTAAGCCATTTACTTAAATTTAAATTTAAGGGTTGGACTTCTGCTTCATAGCAATATTAAGAGCCAATTGCAAATACGAAGTACACAAGGAGGACAGACTTTGATTTGTCTTTGACAGTAACGTGACCTTTGAAAGGTCTCTTAACTGTCATGGGCCTTAGTTTCTTAATCTCTCATCTGTTTGACATGTCCTCAAAGAGTCCTTTTTGTTTTAATGGATTAGGATTCTAAAGGCCAATTTTTTATGGCTGTAGTTTCAACCCATTCTGCACTTAAACATGTTGGCCTCTGGGCTGTCTGCATGTATTATTTGAAGTCATCTTTTCCATGTCTGCAGGCTTTCTGCAATAGCATAATTACATCCATAAGACAGGCTAAGTCTTAAATTCTTAGCCTAGTCCCAATTTGGAACTTCTCCTCGCTTGTGTTGATCTTATAATTTAGAAGAGTATATTCCCTTCACCTCTCAGGCAGACAGGTTCTATATTGACCCTAAAGGAATAAGGGCCAATTGTAAAACACTTTCCTTTTCTGCATGTGTTTATTTGTACTGTATATCTTAATGCCATAATAGGAAGTAAGTGAGGTAAAGAAAAAAAAGTATGTATGGCAATAATTTAACCTGAAACATTAACAGTTTCAGCATCCAATGCTTAGCTTATTTCCTTTTTCCAGTTCCCCAAACCTGAAAGATTGTAGTGACTCTTATTGGCAAGAAATCTCTTCAAAAGAAGTCTCTGGCACAATAAGGATTCTGGATAAGGCCATAAGACCAAGGGTTCTTCACTCATTATTGCAAAGATTGAGGCCTAGTCTGAGACCAACATTCTTATATCTCTCAAAACCCATGAGGAGAATAAAGGATTATATGGGTGTATTGGAATATCACATGACTTCTAAACAGCCAGGGGAGTATCTAAAAGTCCAGATGCTTCTTGAGTTTCTGAGTTAATGCATTTTATCAGAAGGACCTAATGACTAACACATTACTCCCGATAATCTTTGGGCTACAGAAATTACCTGAAAAGTGGATAAAGGTGAGTAGAGTTGCAAGAGCTGGTCTTGGAGTGAAGGAGACTTGATCATTTACGCCCACCATACTCACTGAGTCATATCCTTGGACGAGGGATAGAACTTCTGAGGTTTCAGTACCTTGTATAAAAATAAAAGTTAGGTACTAGATCAATGTTGAGAACTTCTGGCTTGAATCTATGTGAATCCAGGAGTAAGTTGTTAGATGTCTATAGATACTTTGTACAGACACAGACACCAAGGTAGGTGTCAAACAGTAGTGCCATTTAGCTAGGCTTTGACATTATCCAGAGTAGTAGAGGTGCAGAATCAATCTACTTAGATTCCTGAAACTTCTAAGAAGGAAACTAGACCTCAATATGTAGAACTGTGTTTACCAGTGTCATACCATCTGTGAGAATTCTGTTTTATAATATTGAGCTTACAGAGGTTTATTATTTCAAAGTATTATTTTTAGCTACTACTATGGGAAATATCAAAATTCATGGTTTCTTGACTCCTTTCAAATCATTGTAAAGTTATCTTGTTAAAAAATCCTAAATTATGGTCAGTGAAATGGTTTTTTTTTACACTATATGTTTGGGAGGATATTAACACCATGAGTAAGGGCTCTTCCTTAGATGGATTGTATGGTAAGAGGAGAGGGAAAAAGTCAAAAGGAAATAAAAATATGAGCCAGAGTGAAAAAACAAAAATTTTGAGGATAATTTGCAGGAGAGTAGAATTATTTCAAAAGGATGAATATATCCTTTGGTTTTCTAGTAAAATGATTTCAGAGTGCTTTGATAAAGAGTATCTTACTTTGAAACAGGTTAAAATATTTGTTTTCTCAGCCCACAAAACTCTTTAAAGATAAATGTTACATTATTGTTTTTAATTATTAGTCTGGAAAGTTATTTCCTTCTTACATTGAAAATCTCAGAAGATGTGGAACATGGAAAAGTTTCGTAACTGTATAGAGATATAAGAACTTAGGTCCTTGTAATTACAAACTCTGCTTTCCATTTCTAAGTTCTGTGGGCTTTATTCTCTGTGGGATTGAACCTTCTAAGTGTGTTCAATCAATAAAATGTATGATTTGTGCCTAGATGTCCATACCTGGTTAAGTCTCTAAGATATATTGAGGCAAACTTGTTCAGCTACCTTTGTTATAAGTTACTTTTTTTCTATGTGGTTAGTGGATTACTAAAAAAAATGTATAATTTGGATTTTATATTTCTCCTGATTCCATTGTATTTGTAACTCAAACACAAAGCAACAATCATGAAGTCTGGCTATTTATGGGTTGATTACTTTATAGAGTGTTGGACATGTTTGGTGAAAAGATAAAAACTACCAGAAAATACTCATTTTTAGGAAATCATGTTGGATCCTGCTTACTTATCAAGACCTCAAGTCATATAAATATATGCTTACACAGTGTTTAGTGAAGGTAATTATATTTGTTGTCACTTATAATTTTAAAAAAAGAATGTTAATTTATAATAAAGCACTATATGTGACTCAGATTTCTGATCAAAAGTAGGCTGTATTTCATGAAATAATAGTAACATGGTATTTTGCAATACTTAAATATGCCAGATGCTATTTTCAGTGCTATATATATAGAGAGAAAGATATAGATATATATAGATATAGATATATATAGATATAGATAGATAGATATTTTAGTTGTAGTTGGACAAAATACCTTTATTTATTTATTTTTATGTAGTGCTGAGGCTCCAACTCAGGTCCTCGTATGTGCTGGGTGAGCACTCTACTGCTGAGCCAACCAGCTCCAGTATTTGATATTTATTAATGAACACAATTTTCACAGCAATCCAATACACAAAGCATTGTTATTATCAAAGTTCCATTTTATTGATAAGCAGACTGAGGCACAGAAAGATTAAGTAAATTGATTTAGATAATAAAGTTGACAAGGACTAGAATTTTACTTCTGGCACTCTGACTCTGACACCAGTCTTTTTCGTTACTGAGCTGTGCTTCCTCTCAGTAAAGGAGCCTATTTCATCAGTTTCCCTCATTTTGGAGACACTTTAAACTTACACACCTGCCAAAATCTATTTTTTTTACTTTAATTACTCAATATTAAATGAATGAGATGAGAAGTTAACTAACTACATGTGACTGAGGATGGCTACATAATTTCAGAACTTAGTACAAAATGAAAATATTTTTTCAAACAACAGGAAAAAGTATAATATAAGGTACTAAAATAGGAAGCAATTTCCTTTCTTTTGCTGTCTTTCACCTGTCATGATGTTTGTTTGCCATTTAATACAATTCTAAGTAAAGAAATTTAACATTTTCAATTATCAGCATATTTACCATTCATCTTTATATTACGCAATGCTTATTTTAAATGCAAATATGAGTGTTTAATTCATATGTGCAATTGCCCAAATTGCATGACTCCTTTTTTTTGTAGCTTGCAGATAAGCATTCCTTTTTCTTACTAGAACAGTGGGAACTCTGCTCAAAACTATCTCAGCTTTTAAAATCTCACTTCTTCACACACACATACACATTCTACTAATAGTCTACCTTTTTCTTAATGATGAATAAGACAGACTGAATGGAAAAGGACATATAGATTGTGTTGTTTTATCCTTTCCTTCTATTTCATCATTTTCAGTGGAAGTAGTCACTAATACAGGGAAAGAATATGAGTAATAAAGAATATGATAAGTTTCCTTGTTTTTTCCTTTTTCTCAGAACATCATCATCTTTCTGTTATTGAAGCAAGTTCTGGTTCAAATAGAAAGCATGGCCCATTTAGGGCTATTGTGTACTCAAGTGTGGACGTAATAGACATACTTGGTAGTTGATCTGAATTTAATCTTCTACTTATAATCATGGATATCATGAACACTGCATGGGAATTAGAAAGAACAAAACAGACTGACATAATTTTGCTTGTGTCTCTGCTCATGTGTATGTTCCAGTGTTCCTTTGGATTTCTATTACAAATATGTCCAAATATGACATTATTGAGAGTTTCAGGATGACTATAACACGGCCCATTTGAGAATAAGGCCCCATATGTAAATATACAGGTCACATACCACTAAAGCAGGCCCTGCTTGAGGCTACTGGATGATGTGGTAACCATACTGGACTGAAGCCATTTCCCCAGTCAACTTAAAATATTGTCCTCAAAACAGAAGGGATTAGCCTGGGGGGCTTAGGTGTGGTTCAGGTGATCAGGACAGAGCAAGACTGATTTGGGGAGGCTTCTACCAGCAGCTTTGATAAGAACCAGGAGAGGCTGGTTGGTTACATGAAGCCATGCTCAGTAAACATCTTCCATAGTCTAAAGAATGTCCTCAGAAAAGGTTGTATTCTCACAGGATGGCTCATTCCTGTAGGACAGAAATGGGTACATGGAGGCTGCTGGTGTTAGGCAGTGGGGGTTTAATGTAGGGGCCAGAAAAGAGGCAATAATCATACTACCACACTGTCCTAAAATGCATGCAACATTTTTTTGAAGCATTTTTCACCCACATTATCTCATTCAAGAAATAGAGATTTCCATGAGATAGGCAAGAACTACATTTCCATTTTACAAATGAAAAAGCTTAGAAAGTCTAGAGCAGAGTTATCCAATAAAACTTTATGCAATGATTGAAATGTTCTGTAGGTATCTAATATGATAATCACTAGCACATATATTATCAAGCATTTAAAAAGTGGCTAGTGTGACTGAGAGCAGTATTTTCCATTGATTTAATTTTAACTAAATTTAAGTAGTCACATGTGGCTAGTAGCTACTCTATTGGAGAGTACACCTGGAGAGCATACATTTGGTACACTTCCCCTACACATTCAGTCACTAACTCACAAGGATCAGAGCCCAAGATTCTCAGAACTTCTCAACAGCAAGTTTTTCACCAGACATCTTTGATACATGGGGACTGTCACCCCAGATAGGCTAACTTGCTGTATTCCTCAAGCAATTTCATCCTTCTGTGTTCCACTCAAGACCCAGGGAAGTCAAGATTAAATATCAGTCTCCAGATGGTGCTAGGTTGACACTCAGTTGCAGGAAGCCAACAAGAGGTCTTTAGGAACTGTCATGCCTGTTTGCCTCAGAAAAGCCACAAGCCTAGGGCATCAGCCATCTCCAGAGTGAGTGGTAGTCCCACTAGCCCCCATCTTCATTTGCTTGAATTTTACTTGTGTTTGAATAAGCCAAAAAAGTGGTTTGGACATTTCCTTTCTGTGACTCCATGTTATGGAATGGGATTAAATCATATCTGATTAAACTGACTTACCTAATCCCTGACAAGGCATATCTAACATTGCTGTCAGCTATAAAACAAGATTATTGCAGTCCCTATGCAATGTCTGGAACTCCTATTCAATAATACTGGCCACTTCATCCTCACACAATTAAGATGAATTTCACTTTAGGTCTAATCCCATCTCCTCTTCTCCCAGTCACATTATGATTCATCTTGCTATTAGAATGCTTCATCAGGTGGGAAGCATTATCACCTATAGCACTCCCCTCCTCCACACCAATCCATAACTTCCAGCCAGATTCAATTGATATGTTTATTATTTATTCAAATATGTCTAGGTGCTAGAGAGATGCTAATGAGTATGGAGATACAGTTCCTCATCTTTCTCTCCAAGCTCTCTAGTCTCCAACCAGGTTTGTGAAGCCTGAGTTAAAGTTATTCATACTGTTCAGAGTCCATCTAAATATTCACCATCTATCACTCAGATATTGACCAGATATTAGAGGAGTTATGTACTTACGTTCCTGCCAAACAAAAATGATCCATTTGGTTAATGGGGCATATACTCATGATTTCACTGCCTTCTGCCTAGATCACCCCATTTTCCAACTCCAAGCTTCATAATCCACTGATTATCTGCTTCCTACCACTGAAGATACCCCACTTATCAGCTAGCATTACGAGAACATAGGAATCATTCAAAAATATGGTTCTTAAGTTTATTTTCCCCCAAGATACCTGAGGACTACATATCCAGGAATTTTCTTTATCTCTTATACTTCTTCCTAGTTCAAACTGATCATCTTTCCTAAAGCACCACAAGGACCTCCTTAACTGATCTTCCCTTATTCATTCCTATTCCTTTCAATCCACTGTGCACAATGCAGCCAGGATAGTATTTTAGAAAGCTAGTTAAGAGAATTTCATTTTTCTGCTAATCCCTTCAATGGCTTTCTATTGTTCTTAGGTTAAACTCCCAAATTCTGACTTTGGCCTACAAGTGCTGCAAGATTTGCCCTTTGCCTCTGCTTCTTCCTCTTTCAATAACTTTCCCATTATTCCTTTGTGCTTCAGGAACAAGGCCTTTATTAATTCATAAATTAGTTTGCTAGAACCTGGGCTGAGTAAGACAAGGGTGTTTACCCTTATGAAACCTCTTTTTTAAATGATAGAAGATGGATAAGTAAAACAACAATAACAAAATATTTCAGGTATTGAGGGAAATAGAACGTTGTGATCAAAAGTGATTTGGGAAAGGCTCTGCTGTAGAGAAGATGCTATGAGGGCTTCTCCTCTTCCATGCCCCACTACTCTGCCCCAGGACCATCACTTCTGTTATTTCTTCTAGTGAGAACCCCTTCCCAACTATCTCCCACTTCAGTGACCCTATGGGCATCTCATGTTCATTCTTCAGATTGGAGTTCATATATCTCTTCCAATCCCTCAGATTTACTCAGGACCTACCAATGGGTCACTTCCTCATCCTTGAATATATATTTGAAACTGATCAACTAGGCAATTGGATTAACGCCAATATTGGGTCCCTGAAGTAAGAGCTACAATAATGGGAGAGGAAAAATAGAAAAGTCTGAAACTGGTCCCACCAAAGCCTCAACCAAGATAGTAATCAAAACAATATTTGATTTCAGTGGAGATGGTGGAGCTCAGTGCCACTATTCAAGAGTTAGATGATGCAGGGACAGTGTTCTCTATCTTATATTAAATTAATTGTCAGGCTAGCTCTTGCAGCAAAAAGATTGAGTCAGGAAAATGACCATAAACTAACATAGGTCTAACAGTAGAAGCTCTGAGTGCAACTGCTGCATCAGATATGGCACTGTTGTGAAAACATAAAGACTTTTCTATTCCAGTGATAAAAGAGGATCTGAAATGGTTCACATTTGTATGGGTCTGGTGAAAATATTCATATATAAAAGGAGAAAGAAAAAACCTAGGTTAGAACTATAAGTATCTTGGCTATGTAATGACTATAAGCTAAGAATTAAAGATAACTACATCACAGCCACACAAGATGGTAGAGAGGGCAGACCTTCCCAGTGAAAAATCACTAGAAGCAGTGAACCTGGTCATCCACTTTGTATAGAAAGAGAAGTAAACAGAAGTGAGAATATTCATAGATTCCTGCAAAGCAGTCCATGGTCTGGTGATCTTCAGAGGTCTGGAAGGAAAAGACCAGATGATTAGAGATGAGCCCTGAAGTAGATGCAAGTGGATTGACATATGGGAATGTACAAAGTATGAATTGCTTTTTAGCCTTAATGATCACCAGAAAGCATCTACCATGGAAAAGACATGAGTCAACCTAATATATAAAATAACTTGGCCAGCCTAGAATTGACATGATGGGCACATAAATGAAGTGATCACAGTGACAGAAACAGAGACTATTATGAACCCGACAGCATGGACTTCCAATTTGGACCAAGGACAAGACAGTTTGTATCATTGTCCCAGCCTTAACTGAACCCCATTTTCTCCCTATTTCCTTTCACTTAGTGTTTTAGTCAGCTATATTGTGACTAAAAGACCCAATCAGAACAATTGTAGAGAAGGAAGAGTTTATTTGAGGGCTTATGGTTTCAGAGGTCTTAGTCCATAGACGGCAGCTTCATTCCTCAGGGCCTGAGACAGAACATTAGGGAATAAGAGTGTGGTGAAGGGAAGCAGCTCACATATGATCAGAAAGCAGGACGACTCCACTGGCCAGATACAAAATATATACCACAAACCACACCCTGAAGGCCCACTCCACCAGCCACACCCTATTGCCGCAGTCTGGCTGGGCACACAATCACGAGCCACCACACAGCTTGTAGATTCAAACAGCAACTCTTTATTCCCGAACTCACACCAGCCGTCTACAAACACGTTCTGGGGAAATCCACGTTCTCTGCCCAAATCCACATCCACTGGGCTTCTATCTCCCCCCAAAATACTGTCTGAATCCCTTGAGAACTCAAGGGGAACTCAGGCAGCAGGATCGCCCTATTCCCAGCAGGAATAATCTTAAACCTGGAACGCCCTAAACCGGATTATCCTAAACCGGGAACACCCTAATCCCGGATCCGCCCTGGTCCTTGAGCAA